>NC_035448.2:167426167-167726167 GCF_002127325.2 Helianthus annuus | reverse complement strand
CGACACAACCACATAAGTTAAGTTGTTTTGATCCTCGTGGATCTTATTACAAACGTCCCAGAAAGTTTAAAAGATGTCCAACATATTTAAACGAAACGACATGCATCATCAGACACAAGATATGCCATGAATTCCCGAAGCCGAACTCAAGTACCTGTAGAACACGTTAAAATCAAGTGTCAACAAAAAGGAAGGTGAGTTCACATATTCACTTACAAACAAATTTATTCCAAGGAAAACTTTCTGATTAGGTGTTTATTTGAAAACATCCATATAAATTTAAGAAAGTCAATTTTACTTCCTTAATAAAATCCATGGGCCTTCCGTCGGTTCATCAATTCGACAACTGTAATATATTGCCCAAGTTTTGTATATTAAATTATTGCGTCAACTTTCAGACTCGTATGTTAGCTAGACAATACGAACTATATATTAACCATGCAGGGATAATCAAAGCTAGACAATAAACAGAATATCAATTCGTCATTTTACTTGACACGGGGCGACCGGTCACGACGGGGTTGTCAACCCAATAGATCTACCAACAATTCCTCGCATGCAATACTTAAATGATTAAACGACATCATGGGCGCGGGGTCCTCTTGAAGGACAATATGATGTCTGCCTCACGTACAATATATATATATATATATATATATATCCTACTAATATGACAATTTAATACACGATCTTGTACTCATCCCCTGGATCTACATCAATCGAGACCCAAGCCGGCATCCGTCCCAACTATACGGTCATGTTTCGCCTAGGAAATACCGTATCATCCCAATGTCCAACATTTATTCATCAAAAACGTTTTTACTTCGAAACGTATGACTTATGAAATTTCATATATTTTCAACGAAAATATATATTTTATATTAAATTGTATGTTTTATTTCAAAAACATTCTTAAACCCTTTAATGACGTGTTCTACCCCCAAAATGTATACAAAACAGTAAAAAGAGGGGTTTAGTGACACTCACCTTTGGGTGTGTATTTTTAATAGCGCGATCCCAGAGATTGATTTTCTACACGTCCTAATATAGGAACGATTCTAAATCAATATACATAACACACAAAAATCCTAAGTTTCTCCGTTTCTTAGAATCATCAAATAACTTTGAGATTTTCTCGAAAAGTTATCATTTTTTATTATGTTGGCACATTAATATATATATGAGTCCATATATATATATATATATTTATGATTTTGTGACTTGAACGATTTTATTGGTGACCCTAATTGTGTAAATCCGTTAACATTCCCGTTTACACGCAATATATCCACGATTTGCACGTCGTAATATATATACATAAATGTTCATATAATTTAACACCGTAATACGCAAAATCTTGTTAACTTATCTATTTTGTCATTTTTAAAGCAAATATACATAAAACATCTCATATGTATCAAATTTCATGCTCGACAAACAAGTTACACATTTAACGCAATTTTTACCGTTTCTATCGCACAAAACGTACAAATATATACATGCATAATCCACTCTTTAAAATCATGTTAAAACTTAACATACTTTAACCTTTTTATGTTTAAATTACATAACACATTTAACTCATATGATTTACCCAAAATTTTACCCATACTTGTGCGTGTTGAAAAATGCGTATTTTAGCGATTCGATAACGTTTTCGGGGGTCAGAAGTCACGTATGACCAACCAAACACCAAGTAACTTAAGATTAGTTAAAATACTTGTTTTTAAACTAAAACATCAGTTTATTTACTGATCTAAATCAGTTTTACAAAAATCACTCGAAAAGCCAATTTTTTACCGTTTTAACGCATAGTATTGCGTTAAACGTTACCATAACCATCCCAACTCGAAAAGACTTGATATTTTAACATAATACATGTTATTTACAGATTAAAATAGTGGTTATAATCTGATTAGTGCAGTTTTTGTGTAAGTCACATAAATCATACTCAAGAACACATTAGTATCATGTTCTTACAAAACACAACATGTAATCATCATGATCATTCAATCATTCATTCATAAATGCAAGTATCCTACACATTTATGAATATATGACAAGTTTTTACATGCATGCATACATATATATATATATATATACACACACATATACACGAAATACATATACACATATGAACTTCCAAAAGTTCACTTTTCATCAAGTCACTTTCAAATCTTGAATCACCTTTAGAAAATTCTTTTATGACACATATTGATTCTTACATGCATCCTACTTTTCAAGAAATCATGTAACTCAAGAATCCTTTAATAAAAATCAAAAACACAATCATCTACACCCACACACACACACACACTCACGGCCACACATACAAATATATATATATATATATATATACATCCATTTTTATTTCATTCAAAAACCCATTTGTTTTAAGTTTCAAGTTTGTGATTAACCTCAAGAACAAGAGAAACCCTCTAACATCTCCATCATCATTATGAATCAAGAACATGATTTAAAAACAAGGTTATACCTTCAAGATTTTAGATGGGTTTTAGAGAATAGATGAGAATATGTAGGTTGTTCTTGCTTGAAATCACTTCCAAACACCCTTTTTAGCTTGAAATCACCTTGAAAGGCCCTTGAATCTTCATGGAATGAGTTAAAATTTTTGAAAGTGTGTGTATATGGGGGTGTTCGTCCGTGAGGTTCAAGAGGGAAGAGAGAGATGAATTTTGAAGGATTGTGTCTTGGATTAAATGTATAGTTGAGTGTGATATCAAGGTTAATCATCACTACCAATTCCAAGATCTAACAAGTGGCAAAAGCAAGTGAGAGGTGGCCTCCAAGGCCGCCACCTTGTCCACTCTCTCTCCTAATACACACATAAATCTTATATATATATACATACATATGTAAATTAGATACAAAAAACAGGTATTTTACTGGATACAGGGTATTTTATTTAGTGTTTTAAACCCGTTTTAGTGTGTTTTAAATTATTTTTATCATTCTATAAAAATAATCACTTAAAATTATTACTCAAACAATTACCAGTTGCCTTTACTGGCTGCGTTGACAGTATTTTATTTAATTTGCGCAGTATCGCGCAGTACACACTCAAACTCGAAAAATAGAGTTTCTTAGCGTTTTAAATTATCTTTCCACACGGATATGATTAAAATTATTATTCTAACCATAACAGATTATTTTTAGTTTTATAACACTGATCGGGCAGTCACCGATGTTCATTTCGCATTTTAATCGTTACGCGATAAGCGTTTATCTTACCGTTGCCAACATAATTTTTATCAAAATTTAATTTTATCAACACATTAAATTTCACATATAAACATCATAAACAGTCAAATATAGCCCTGTTACCTGTTCACAACATGTGGGTACGGCCTAAAAAGTCGGGTGTCACAGTCTCCCCCTGTTTAGGAAATTTCGGCCCCGAAATTTTTTTACTCTACCGGTTTTGTTTTCACACTAAGTAAGAATATCAAAAACAAATTAAATGAATATAGTCTAATAGTTTCTGCGAGAAACTTGGATTCTTACGAAGACTCCACGTAGACCTATATTACACATATCCTCGATTCCTAAACTCACGTCTCAACGCTCTCCACCATCTTCAGGGTCCAACATTCACAGGCTCTTAATCAAGAAGATTCAAGTCATGGTCCCACCATTCGGGTTTATCATACACATATTTACATATACATTACTCTAATCCTGAAGTAGTCCGAGTTCATGCATGATTAATTCAACTCGAGATGGGCTCTCGAAAGAATCAAATCTCATAAACTCGTTCTCTCCTCTTCTTGCACTCATTTCAGGTATCCACCGGTTACACGACCTATAAATCGCAGATACTACTAGAATGCTGAAATCGCCTCTCCGGTTAATAACATAACTCTTCTAGCTATACACATTGCTTCGTCGATGCTTCGATATTCCTCCGTTTATCTCCTAAATAAATTTCTACAAAGAGCAAAATCAGTGTATTATCCATTATACACTTCTTCGACTGCATCCAAATAGTACATCATGTACACCACTCAATTCTGATGGTAGCTTGAGCCCATATGCGACTGATCCAACTCAAGATGAGCTCTCGAAAGGACAAAGTCAATGTGGCTCAGCTTTTCTTTCCTCTGCTAAACCCTATAGCATCTCTCTCACTATAACTCCTTTAACAGAACTAGATCTTCAATTGTCCATGTAATTCTTCTGTTGACCAATTGGCGACCTTTAACCTTCCCTCGATCTAGGCAAATCCTGTCGCTGGTTTTCCTGGATAAACTAAGGTTTGATTAATTGTCCTTTATCACGTTAGCTCCACGAAGTGACGATCAACTCTTCATCCATGCAAGACTTCAAACTGAGCTACCTAAATATTAGCGTGTTAATTTATTGTTGTAAGATACTCTGCCAAGGGCACGTAAGTTATCTTAACTTCCTTCTAAATCCATCATTCACGCTTTCCAATCTCAACTGATCTATAAGCATACTTTCATCATCCTTTCCAATTCCATAGTTAACTTCAAACGTTACTTATAATTCTCTTTGGTTCATGTATAAACAAACATGTCGTCGATAACTATTATCACGAATTTACCCGATTAGGGTTTCCATACCCTATTCATGAGATTTATGAATTTAATTGGCACATTAATTAAATCAAAGGGCATGACTAATATCTCGTAATGGCCATATTACGTTTGAAAAGCAGTCCTCGAAATTTCTTTGTAGCAACGTTCAACTGATGATACCCCAGTCGTAGATCGATTCCTCATGTAGCAGCTGAGTCCCGGTAGCCTGATTGAACAAATCGTCATTCTTCGGTAAAAGGGTATCGATTCTTGAAAATCAACTTGTTCAGCTTTCAAAAATCATCACATATTCTGAAGAATCCATCCTTCTTTCTCCCAACAAAGCAGATGCATCTTAAGGCAAAAAGCTCAATCGAATGAAACCCTTGTCCAAAAAGCTCTTAAAACTATCTCATCATTTCTATCATTTTAGGAGGTGCTTAATCTATAAGAAGTTTGTGCAATCGGGCGTAGTACCAGGAGTCAGATCGATTCGAAATTCGATCCTTCTCGCAGAGGAGATCCAGGTATGTCTTTTTAGGAAGACTTCCGGATAGTTGCGATTGATTGAAATCTCTCCGACGTTCCTACATTCGGTTTTCGCATTCATCACATCCACTAAAAACGCATGATAGCTCTTTCGCAACAACTCAAGCATCCTCACAACACTGGCATCTCTCGACTATCAACACTCAACACTCAACTCGGTCGACTTCGCGAACAACTTCCACCTTTCTACCGTCGTCAGGATGAGATATTCCAACTAGCTTCTTCGGGCGGGGCTCGCGTCTGATTAGCTAGTTGGTGAGGTAATAGCTTACCAAGGCGATGATCAGTAGCTGGTCCGATTGTCCCCACTTCATTCTCAGAAAGTGAATTCATTCGTGCATCTTTATACTTAGCTTGTTGGTAAACACAAAAATGGTTCAAAGTTTTTTGAACAAAACTCAAGTCAGCTTCGGTATTAAAAATATGAACATCGATTGGCTTTTGATTTGAAATATACCAGTAACAGTAGCAGGACTCTCACTTGCCTTCCCGATACTTGTCCCAACAGAATTGATCTTAACGTCCTGTCCTTTCGATTTCGGGCATTCCCTCTTGTAGTGTCCTTGCTCACCAGATGCGAAGCATCCTTCGAGCACAATTCCATCCAACGTACTCTTAGAGTAAAATTGGGAAGTCACATGTCCGGTTCGGCTACATCTGGCGCACTTCTCTTGTCCATCACCGACTTTACCCTTTCCTAACTCTTTAGGGTTAGCTACACCCGCTTTCTCCAAGTTACGTTTCTTCCTACTCTCTACTTCAGGAGTCCTCTTGGAGCTCTCAGGTTTGCGCTTCTTCGAATCTCCAATTCTAGATTCAGATCGCTGAAACACTCGGATAACCGACTCATTTTGACAGCCCGATATCACGCATATCGATGTCACATCATTGCATAGGACACCGGTAAATGATCTTGGGCTACAACCCTGGATTGTTTTGTGTACGCTCCGGTGCGCTGTTCATACAGTTAATGGAAATCAGGAATACGTTCCAATGAGATCATAATAGATGAACAACCAAAACATTCCAATCATTAATTTACCTGAAGGGTTTCCAATCTGTGTCCCACCAAGATCCTGCCTGGGAGTATCGCATTCACGTTTCTGGCCATCATTCTGGTTAGCAACACGCTGTTCCAAGGCAGTATTAACGTGTTGGGTTATGAGTCATGCGAACTATTCTGGTGTGGCAGGTAGTCCAGTATTCTGTCTCGCTTTTTCCAGCATTTTTGTCGTTTCTATTATTTATAACAATAATAATCACATGAGACGATAACCAAAATAAAAACAATTCAATCATTAAATATTAGTGGACTAAACATTGCGCATGTATAATATCCATATATTAATGAGAACAATTTTTAAACCAAAAGTTAATCATCTGATATTATCATAGAAATTAACAAACTTGTTTTTCAGTACATCACATCTATCCTTGGCATGTCTACATCGACACCCATAACAAGTTTTCACAGAATTTCTACCTAATATCACAAAATATCATCGGCACGCAGGCCCCCAAAAGAAAAGCACCAAAAGAGTATCCAGTCACAACAACCAAAAACAAACAACCACAAACAAACAAAACATCTAACGCTTCATTCCTATGAAATCTAGCATCTTCCTAACCAACTCCTCCAGATCCACTATCCTCCAATACAACTGATCCATCGCGCTGTCATCTAATTCCTTCAACTCATTGTACAAGTCGATTTGCCCCTCGAGGTCCTTCAGTTTACCCTTAGTCGTTTCCAGTTCTTCACGCACGGCAGCAAATTGTCGGTCACAATGGCAATATCGATCCACCCAAACTCCTTTCTGCTTCTTAGAAGTAGATGCAGTCTCAACTTATGATGTTGAAGCAACCTCTCCAGTAGGCCTAACTCTCTTCCCGCGGCGATAATATACTAATAAAGGCGTAGAAGATGCGCGTGACTCAATGACAGGTAAAGATGACTATGACAAAACAGGTGGAGGGACCTCAGCAACAGGCTCGATCACAGTAGCAGCTGGAGCAACAGACAGCTCTAATGGTCGAGCTGTGACAATAGTGGCATCCACTGCTGGTGCAATACTAAAAGGTCCTCCAATAACAGGGACATCTCTGATCACGTCATCGATAACTGGTACTGTGCCAGATGATTGTCCCATCTCGTGAATCGAGAGAGGAGTGTCATTGTTGTCATCAATCCACCCGTTGCTTGTGAAAGCATATCGGGGGTCTACCTGGCTAGCGAAAGCAGGGTCGAAACGGAATGATGAAGCAAACTTAGCCATACAAACCGTCTGTGGGATCGTGATAGGTGTCTCTGGTAAAATGGATCTGGGTGAAGTCTCAAAATCTGGCTCGCTACTTGAGTCGTTGATCTCGATGACCTCGTGCTCGTGCGACATCTGTGACATATATGTAATCGTACAAGTAAGTGTGTGATCAACATGAATAGTAACACATAAGGCCCAAAAATAAACAGAAAATCACGTATGCACATAAACACATAAGGATTTTCATACATAATACAATTTGTCTATGTTTATTTAAAATTCTTGGCTTCGAGAATTTTGGACTTATATTTCAAAATTCTCTGGTTGAAGTCTAGTGTTTTCCTCCGAAAACATCTAGTTCGCTAACAACCAATGGCTCTGATACCAACTTCCGTCACACCCCAAAAATGTCGCAGCGGAATATTAAATGTAGTGGTGACGGAAGTTGGTGCCCATTTATACCTTTTCGGACGATGCACTCTTTTGTTGGACATTTTGACATAGTTTAAAACATAGATATTAAACATTACATTTTAAAGGTCACGACACAACCACATATAAGTTGTTTTGATCCTCACGGATCTTATTACAAACGTCCCAGAAAGTTTAAAAGATGTCCAACATATTTAAACGAAACGACATGCATCATCAGACACAAGATACGCCATGAATTCCCGAAGGCGAACTCAAGTACCTGTAGAACACGTTAAAATCAAGTGTCAACACAAAGGAAGGTGAGTTCAAATATTCACTTACAAACAATTTTATTCCAAGGAAAACTTTCTGATTAGGTGTTTATTTGAAAACATCCATATAAATTTTAGAAAGTCCATTTTACTTCCTTAATAAAATCCACGGGCCTTCCGTCGGTTCATCAACTCTAATATATTGCCCAAGTTTTGTATATTAAATTATTGCGTTAACTTTCAGACTCGTATGTTAGCTAGACAATACGAACTATATATTAACCATGCAGGGATAATCAAAGCTAGACAATAAACAGAATATCAATTCGTCGTTTGACTTGACACGGGGCGACCGGTCACGACGGGGTTGTCAACCCGATAGATCTACCTACAATTCCTCGCGTGCAATACTTAAATGATTAAACGACATCATGGGCACAAGGTCCTCTTGAAGAACAATATGATGTCTGCCTCACGTACAATATATATATATATATATATATATATATATATATATATATATATATATATCCTACTAATATGACAATTTAATACACGATGTTGTACGAATCCCCTGGATCTACATCAATCGAGACCTAGGCCGGCATCCGTCCCAACTATACAGTCATGTTTCGCCTAGGAAATACTGTATCATCCCAATGTCCAACATTTATTCATCAAAAACGTTTTTACTTCGAAACATATGACTTATCAAATTTCATATATTTTCAACGAAAATATACATTTTATATTAAAAGGTATGTTTTATTTCAAAAACATTCTTAAACCCTTTTAATGACGTGTTCTACCCCCAAAATGTATACAAAACAGTAAAAAGATGGGTTTAGTGACACCCACCTTTGGGTGCGTATTTTTAATAGCGCAATCCCAGAGATTGATTTTCTACACGTCCTAATATAGGAATGATTCTAAATCAATATACATAACACACAAAAATCCTAAGTTTCTCCGTTTCTTAGAATCATCACATAACTTTGAGATTTTCTCGAAAAGTTATCATTTTTTATTATGTTGGCACGCTAATATATATGAGTCCATATATATATATGATTTGGTGACTTAAACGATTTTATTGGTGACCCTTATTGTGTAAATCCGTTAACTTTCCCGTTTACACGCAATATATCTACGATTTGCGCATCGTAATATATATACATAAACGTTCATATAATTTAACACCGTAATACGCGAAATCTTGTTAACTTATTTATTTTGTCATTTTTAAAGCAAATATACATAAAACATCTCATATGTATCAAATTTCATGCTCGACAAACAAGTTACACATTTAATGCAATTTTTACCGTTTCTACCGCACAAAACGTACAAATATATACATGCATAATCCAATCTTTAAAATCATGTCAAAACTTAACATGCATTCACCTTTTTATGTTTAAATTACATAACACATTTTAACTCATATGATTTACCCAAAATTTTACCCATACTTGTGCGTGTTGAAAAATGCGTATTTTAGCGATTCGGTAACGTTTTCGGGCGTCGAAAGTCACGTATGACCAACCAAACACCAAGTAACTTAATATTAGTTAAAATACTTGTTTTTAAACTAAAAACATCAGTTTATTTACAGATCTAATGTCACGGCCCCCGACCCGGTTTGACCCGTTTCAGGAGCCACGGGACAGAAATCCCGTGATATTTGTTTATGTGATTTTAGCAGCGGAATTCTTTAACATCAGGATCGTTATAAAGCTAAAAACTTTTCCTTTATTATTTTATTTCATAACTCGGGATAAAACCCCGATAATTTACAATAATAAGATTTTTCTGATAAATCTTTATTTCAAAACATATTCTTTATTTTATACTGAGCCACTATCGTAAGCTTGAAATGCTCTCCGGCACTTTTCCTGAATTACAGTAGATCACCTGAAACATGTTTGAAAAAGGTTTTGTCAGCGGGGAAATACTGAGTGAATCATTCATTTTACTGAAAACGACACATTTGTTATAATTCACAGTATTAAGCTCTTTTACATATGTTTCTGATATCAACCAACTACCCACAGTATTTGTCACTCGACCGAATCTGTGACAGTGGTCATATCACCATTGGCTGCCCCAATGAATGACGTATCACTAAATTTTAGGTTCGTCCACCTAAAGTGATAAAAACAGTAGTAATGTGCACAATTCCCCACATACCGGCTGTAATTTGGTGATTACATAAACTTAATTACTATAATTATAATTCTGAAAATAATTTGGAGTATTGTAAAGCATATTTGATAAAAAGAGAATGACTCACATTGCAGATTTAACACGGACAGAATATGATTTAACCTTGTTAACCTAATTTCAATAATAATGCACACAAAACCGGGTTAGTGATCAATACAGCGGTCACGATAACCCACGAGATCAAATTCTCACAACGAACGACAAAGTGCAATACTTAAACATTCATCGATTTAACGACGAATGACAAAATATAACCCAATGTGGGCGGCACTTAAACATTCATTGGATATATTGATCTCGGAAAATGAATCGTAATAGCGATCGAGTGATTACCCTGTTTTGCGGCAGCAATTCGAGTGCAGTGTGTGTGTTTAATTGTAGTATAAGTGTGATAACTCGACGTCTACAGAGAATTCTTATGTCGAAATAACAACAGGAAGCTACTGCCAATGTCTGCTATTTATAGTGAATTTTGGGACACTCTTACGGACCGTATGGCATTTCCCCTTACGGTCTGTAAGGGGTGTAGTCTATTTATGTAGACTAGCTGAGTTCGGGACTAGCTTAGCTGACTCACTCAAAAATCGAATTTCATCTGTACAACGAAATTTTAAAGATAATTATCACTAGGGTTTAACCCCCCTTGAGTTTTAGGGGCCCTGATCCTAATTCCGATTGTTCTGAAAATTTTTTAGGGTTAGTGCAAAATTACTTGGGTGTCTCAATTAGGGTTTCCTTATTGACTAATTATCATTCTAATTATTGATTTTAATGAGAGTTGTTACATCCTCCCCACCTTAAGCAAAATCTCGTCCTCGAGATTCATTGAAATAGATGAGGGTATTTTCGCTTCATTTCTGACTCCAGTTCCCAAGTATATTCTGGTCCCCTCTTTGAATTCCATTTGACTTTCACCAGTACTAGTCGCTTGTGTTTGAGAAACTTGATTTTCCGGTCTTCTATTTGTAAGGGTTTCTCTATGAATTTCAGCTTTTCATTTACCTCTACGTCTTGAAGAGGTACTACCAGGGATTCGTCTGATAGACATTTCTTAAGATTGGATACATGAAATACATCACGTACTCCAGCTAATTCTTCTGGTAGTTGTAAGCGATAAGCAACTGGTCCGATTCGTTGAATCACTGAGAATGGTCCAACATATCTTGGACTCAGTTTTCCTTTCTTACCAAATCGTACTACTCCTTTCCAAGGAGATACTTTCAAAAGTACTTTGTCTCCTATCTGGAATTCGAGTGGCTTGCGGCGATTGTCTGCATAGCTCTTCTGGCGATCTCGAGCCGTCTTTAGTCTTTCCTTGATTTGTGTTATCTTGTCAGTGGTTTCTTGCACGATTTCTGGACCTGATAATTGACTTTCTCCTATTTCCGCCCAACATACGGGAGTTCTGCACTTGCGTCCATACAGTGCTTCGAATGGAGCGGCTTCGATGCTTGAATGATAACTATTATTATAGGAGAATTCGATTAATGGTAAATGGTTATCCCAATTACCTCCAAAGTCAATTACACATGCTCGGAGCATGTCTTCCATAGTTTGGATCGTCCTTTCACTTTGTCCGTCTGTTTGTGGATGATATGCAATACTTAAATTGAGTCGGGTTCCCATTGCTTCTTGGAAACTTGTCCAGAAACGGGAAGTGAAACGGCTATCTCTATCCGATACAATGGAGAGTGGAACTCCATGTAGAGATACTATTTCATCTACGTACAACTTGGCTAACCTTTCCATGCTAAAGGTTTCCTTTATTGGTAGAAAATGAGCAGATTTGGTTAATCGATCCACAATTACCCAAATCGTATCATTACCTTTTCTGGTTTTGGGTAACTTAGTAACAAAGTCCATTGTTATGAGTTCCCATTTCCATACAGGCATTTCTAACTGTTGTAGTAGACCTGAAGGTTTCTGATGTTCGGCTTTAACTTGTGAACAGGTTAAACACTTAGATACGTATTCGGCTATATCCTTCTTCATTCCTATCCACCAGAAATTCTTTCTTAAATCTTGTTACATCTTATTGTTTCCTGGGTGTATAGTATACCTAGATTTATGAGCTTTTTCTAAAATCTTTGATCTTAAATTTCCCTGCTTAGGTACCCAAATTCTGCTTTTGTGGAATTTCCAAATTCCATCATTTCCTTGTCCCAATTCTTTTAGGTAACCTTTCATTCCTTCGGCATCGTCCTTGATTGCCGTTTCCTGAATTTCTTTCAATTGTTCCATTAAATCTACTTGTAGATTTATTCTAAGAGCACGGACTCGCCTTTGCTTCTCATGATACTTACGACTTAAGGCGTCTGCGACTACGTTTGCCTTTCCTTCGTGATATTGAATATCACAGTCGTAATCACTCAGGATTTCCATCCATCTTCTTTGCCTCATGTTTAACTCTTTTTGCCCAAATATATACCTTAAACTCTTATGATCTGTATAAACAGTAAACTTACTTCCATACAGATAATGTCTCCATATCTTAAGGGCAAAAACTATAGCTCCTAATTCTAAATCATGAGTCGTATAGTTTTCTTCGTGCTTTTTCAATTGTCTGGAAGCATACGCAATTACCTTCTTGCGTTGCATCAACACACATCCATATCCTAATTTTGAAGCATCACAATATACTTCAAAATCTTCTGTTCCTTCTGGTAAGGCTAAAATTGGAGCATTGGTTAATTTCTGTTTTAAGATTCTGAAGGCTTCTTCTTGTTTAGGTCCCCATTCAAACTTAGTGGCTTTACAGGTTAACTTAGTTAATGGTATAGCTATTTTGGAAAAATCCTTAATAAATCGTCTATAATATCCGGCTAAACCTATAAAACTTCTAATTTCCATTGCGGTTTGCGGAACCTTCCCATTGGTAATTGCTTCTATCTTAGCAGGATCTACGTGAATACCTTCATGATTCACCATGTGTCCTAAGAATTGCACTTCTTGTAGCCAAAATTCACACTTTGAGAATTTAGCATACAACTTTTCTTTTCTTAACAAAGTTAAGAGTGCATGCAAGTGCTGACAATGTTCGACCTGACTTTTTGAATAAATAAGTATATCGTCTATGAAAACAATTACAAATTTATCCAAATATGGTTTACAGATCCTGTTCATCATGTCCATAAATGCTGCAGGTGCATTAGTTAACCCAAAGGGCATGACTGTAAACTCATAATGTCCATACCTAGTTCTAAAAGCAGTTTTAGGTATGTCCTCTTCTTGAACCTTTAATTGATGATATCCGGAGCGCAAATCTATCTTAGAAAAATATTTGGCGCCTTGTAATTGATCAAAAAGATTAGTGTAGCTTTCGTGTAAGTCACATAAATCATGCGATTTCATGTATTTTATAACTTTTAATGCACCAAGTACAACATGCAAAGCTAGCAAACATTATGACAAAGTTATAATTCACTTAACACTTTAAAATTGTAACGCCCGGCTCTTTTGTACTTTCCATTTATAGAAAGCTTTGTTCGTATTTCTATTTTTGGAAACCTTGTATTCTTGTATTTGTTCCTTTCTTTGTAACCACTATCAAACCGAGACTTGGATCATTAATGAAACTCGTATTCTGATACAAATATGTTATACACACTTTTTATATGCTCAAACATTCACTTTTATGGAACGATTGATACTTATTCGTGATTCTTGGAAACTATGTACTAAACTTGTAAATACATGAAACTTGTGCATTAAACGTATTTTGAACGTAAACAATACTTGATTATGAAACTTATACGCTTAATTATACTTCGGGTATGATCATCATGCTTAATTACACCTTAAACTATGCTTTTACATCAAAACAAGTCCCTAAACTATCAAATATGCACCTAAAGGGATCAATTACAAACTTCAGGGGCTAAAGAGTAACAAAAACAAAAGTCGGACAACCACACCCGCCGCGCGACGCGAGGGTGCTAGGCGTCACGCGACGCCCTTGTTTCGGCAGAATGTGTTTTCTTGAGCTGATTGTGCACGAAATCCCATTAACCTAAACCACCCAATCACCTTTAATCCACCTCTAATCACTTCCAATCACCTTCTAACTCCTCCATTATAAATACCCACCTTCTCCAACCCATTTGACACTTTCACAACTCTCTAATCTTCACTAAACTACTCTCTAATCAGCTGAGAATCTGAGTTTTGGACAGATTCGTGAAGACTTACAAAAGTGAATGTAACTTGCTCATTTCTCAACCAAATCACTTGGTTCTTCTTCCTATTGCTTTGTTATTTCCTTGGGTTTGAATCCTTGGTTTTTCCTTGGAAGAATCAGGCTTGGATTTGCCCTAAAATGGACTAAAACTTTCTGTTTTGTTTCAAACTTATGCAAACTTCATCTAACTTGTGTGAAACACATCTCAAACCAATGTCCTAATGCTTACAACCCCTCTCATGGTTGGTTAAGCTTAAAAACACGGTTGAGACATCTAAATCAGAGGTTAAAACCTCATAAACTTTCTGTTTTAATTAGGGTTTTACCCACAAGTAGTGTTCAAGTGTGAAGCTTGATGTATGTGTGATGGTTGGATTAGCTTGGGCTATCCTTCATAAGAATCCACTCATTACTTGATGTTTTACTATAGATTAGTTGTTGTTTATACCTTGATACTTGTATGTTCATGACCCTCCTTGTCGTTTATAACAACAAGTGTAGTGGTGAACAATAGAGGTGCCTAAATGGAAGTTTGTTCTTCCTACCTCATGTATGTATTCTATGACACAAAGAGGTACCTAAATGGAGACATTAATCTCCTACCTCATGCTTGAATCTTAAGACTTGTAAAACTATATAATATCTAAGTTATTCTATACGTATACATCTAAGTAACTAAGACTTGATGATGACTTAATAGTTATTTGTTAAGTGGACGTTACATCATCTATGACCATGCCCTTGTTACGACTCTAATGGATCTTAGAATCCATGAAATCATACCAACTCTTTTGAGTTTCAATAGTGTCAAGAACAAGAGTTATGTGTACAAGATGATTATTTTCACCTATGTTACTTTCTTTATATTTTAAACTCCGAATCTATAATCTTCCGTATACGCCAAACTCACACACCTACGTTTCCTTGTGTAGAAGGACAAGGTGCTCCAAACTAACTCATCTACAAACTTGCTCTCGGAACTTCAAGTCACCACTTGTAAACCGTGAGTATACTCAAACCCATTTCTACTTTTAACACTTTGGGTGCAACATGTATTCTATATTAAACGCACACGACACTTGAAACTTATTTGAAACTTACTCTATCCATTTAAACATGAAACATGAAACTTGTGAATCTTGAGACTTTTTGTGCAATGTGAACGTTTAATTCTTGTGTGTAGTTCCGCCTTAACAATAGTAGCGCTATAGGAGTAATGCACCTCCCCGTTAGTCTTTGGGGTATTGTTAGGAGGAGACATATCAACCTCCCGTTAAACTTTGGGTTAGGTACTTTAAACGCATTGGGAAACTTGGGCTATCACTTGGACTACGTAAACTAGCACGTTGAAAACTATTTTGTTATGTTCATGTTGGATATGAGTTTTTATTCTATTATGCTATGTAAACAAACTTGTATACTCGCTCTTTGCTTTTGCATTGAAACTCTATTTTAATATATGTTGCAGGTTGATTTTTGAAGTATGGATGATTCATGAAACAAGTTTAGGGTGGGCTAGATACACACCTAGATTAATCTATCATTTTGTTTGTTATGTTATGTTATGAAACAAAGTTGTTATTTCCTTTTGAATTATGTATGACATTTAGTTTTGAAATGAAATTTGAATTTAAATTAATTATTGTCACATAGTGTTATGACGTTTTGAGCAATCTACACACTTCGTCTCATCCCGATGTTTCCGCCATCGGTTGGGGTGTGACAGATTGGTATCAGAGCCATAACTATAGGGAATTAGGAAAATTGCCATGCTTTTGCCCTAGTCTATAGTTTTAGGAACTTTGTCTCTTATTTGTTGTTTAAAACATTTGTACTCTACCTTACATGCTTCCTAGCTACACTTCTTGTTATTAAACTTATGCGCCTTTCCTAAGGCTAACACGAATACACTTATGCTATTTTACACTCTTGTAACATCAACGAGACAACTTTACCAAAATAGGCGTGAAACCCACAATTTGGTAAACGACTCTCACTCTACCTTTAATCTATTTTTGCACGAAATTTCACCATTAAGCTATGAGTGACATCCACAACTTAATGGTAATTTCCATTTCAACTCTAGTGGACCCTTGTCAAAGTGTCAAATTTTATTTTGGCCGACAAGTACCAACCACATTTAGGGTACGAAATCGTCAAGTTAGGGGTGAAACCCGCATCTTGTCGATTAAGTCCCATTCCTTGATTTTTATTCTCGCCAAAGTCCCGAATGTTCCAATCATTTAGAGATGTGTAATAACCGGAAGGGTAAGATACCGTTAATCGCTTCTCGACGAGAGTATCTTACTTATAGGCCAAAGCACAATATCTCTAAATCGAAAGGACTTTCGACCCACTTTGGAATTGTCGACGTTTCTCTACCCGAAACAATCCTATGTTTTATTGAGCCTCTCTTTTATGTAACTCAATTTATATGTGATTTTATACTTGAACGTTCTTTCATTTCGAAATGTCGTTTTAATCATTTCGCACGTTATCGCAATCACAAACAATAATAATCCCTCGTGAACAAACTAAATTTACAATGCTTTCATTTACTCATGTTATGTTATGTGGAATTCATGATTATGCTATATGAGACGTTTAAACTTTTATACTATGCAAATCAACTTGAATCTTTATGCTATGTGACCCTTTATGCTATGTGATCAATTTCATTTTCTCAAACAAACATTATGACCAAGTCTCACCTATTCCCTCTTTTCGAATTCGAATTATTTTTTTGAGATTTCATTTTCTACGCATATATCGTACAAATACTTCGTCGTACATTTATACGTTATTTACATGCATGATTTCACATAATCTTATTTATACCCCTTGTAACAATAAATGGAGACATATCATCAAAGTGGGAATGATTTCCTTACATTGACGACTAACTCCGTTTCTTTTCTCATCTTACAACGGCCTCGCCAACGTGTTAGGGGTGATTCCCTTACTTAGGTGATCGTTACCAATATTTTCCTTAATAGACTATATTACGTAAACATGATCACGTTTATATCTAAATCGTTTATCATTAGGCAAATCTCTATTTATTTCAGCATACATTGTTTATATGAACGAATTCCTTATCCTACAATATATATATTTTTTTTTTATATATAGCTCACACACACGAAATTCTTAACCTTTACCATAAACGCTTATTTCTCGATTTTCAAAATTTACAACCTAGTTGGTTTAATAAACCATTGCCCACGAAATTTTGTATTCAACGTAACTATTGAGAAAGGCTCATCTTATATCCTTAAACTAGAGATCTTCTATTTGCAATTAGGAAGCAAACCAACTTTTTCCCGCACACCTATAAAATACTACCAATGTTATTCAATCATTTACAAAAATTTCTTTCAAAATCAGTAAAATGTTTTAAAAACGCTTTTTCAACAATCACTAAGATCATATACCAAAAATCCTTTTCTTACGTATCAACGTTGTCACAAAAATGTCTAAAATTCGACTTTCTTCTTTAATGCCAAGATCATTTAAAACGATGCAAACTTATTTACTTCTAGAACCTTTTCAACCATTATTCAATACGTCAATTTAATTTAAAATGTGTGGGCAAGGAAACTTCATAAGAACCAACCAACCTCAACGTATGTAAATTTTCTTTTTTTAAAACAAGAGTAGCATTTCCTTTCTTTCACAAAGTATAACACACATAACCAATAGATATTTTATACTCTCTTTATGAACTAGATTCTATATTTCATGTCAACTCAATCTATTTTGATTTTAATTAAATTTCCCGCTTGCTCAAACAACTATAATTATATATCATTTTACGTGCTTTAGTTTATATCTCACGACAATTTCACCTATACACTCATTTTACCTTCATACTCAAAACTTCTTGGCCTTTCTTTTCATGTTTAAATTCGTATATTACGATTCATATCATAAACAAAATCATTACGTATTACACTCATATCCATATTCGTATTTCTACACCTTATGTCTACACCTATATTTATATTTACACATTTATGTTAATTTTCATAATCATATCTATATCCATACGTTTTATATTATACTCGTGTTCCCAAATTATACATTTACACTACACTTATATCTAAGTTTATATTCATGTAATACAATTATACTTACACTCACAATTACGTTGCGCTAATATTCATATTCGTGTTTATACTCATATATCCTACTTGTACCTGTACCTATACAACTATGCTTAAACTTATATTCACATCCATATATTTTCCTCATACCAATACAATTATGTTCGTACTTAAATTCATAGTTATACTTGCATTTATACAATTTATGATAGACTCATACTTATATATATACTCTCATTTATACGATTTACGTTTATGCTCACGCTCATTCGTTTATGCTCAAAATTGTACTCACATATATACTCATACTTTTACTCATACCCCTGGCATGCGTTTTATTTAAACTTATACTAGACTCATGTTTTTTACACAAAATTTATACTTTCGCACTATACGCGGGCGAAACCCGAGGGATTCGCTTACGTTGTTATACTATTTGAAACACAAGCGTGCTTATATGCTATGCCTCTATGCACGCAATCTTATTTTTAGAATTTATTTATACCTTAATTCATACACAACTAGTACAAGTTATGCGGATCATGTGACGATCAATGTAATCGCGGGTGCACACGGGATTATAGTGATAGTCGTATGAGAACCATAGAGTGTACTATTGTGTATGGTAAGACACGGAACGTAACATGACACCGGATACGAAACGGACGTCACATGGTCAAAACATGATGGATACGCCGCTGGTACTTCCTATATATAAGTGTTTTCACCATGTACCAAACTCTCGTAAAACGTGCCATGAGAAATTCAGTGTTTTACAGACCATTTAGACCTGTTACAACCTTAGACAACTCACAAACGCATTATATTCGATTATCCTTGACGAGACCTCATCTTTTCACTACGTCTTCCTAAATTTCGGGACGAAATTTCCTAAAGGAGGGGAGACTGTAACGCCCGGCTCTTTTGTACTTTCCATTTATAGAAAGCTTTGTTCGTATTTCTATTTTTGGAAACCTTGTATTCTTGTATTTGTTCCTTTCTTTGTAACCACTATCAAACCGAGACTTGGATCATTAATGAAACTCGTATTCTGATACAAATATGTTATACACACTTTTTATATGCTCAAACATTCACTTTTATGGAACGATTGATACTTATTCGTGATTCTTGGAAACTATGTACTAAACTTGTAAATACATGAAACTTGTGCATTAAACGTATTTTGAACGTAAACAATACTTGATTATGAAACTTATACGCTTAATTATACGTCGGGTATGATCATCATGCTTAATTACACCTTAATCTATGCTTTTACATCAAAACAAGTCCCTAAACTATCAAATATGCACCTAAAGGGATCAATTACAAACTTCAGGGGCTAAAGAGTAACAAAAACAAAAGTCGGACAACCACACCCGCCGCGCGACGCGAGGGTGCTAGGCGTCACGCGACACCCTTGTTTCGGCAGAATGTGTTTTCTTGAGCTGATTGTGCACGAAATCCCATTAACCTAAACCACCCAATCACCTTTAATCCACCTCTAATCACCTCCAATCACCTTCTAACTCCTCCATTATAAATACCCACCTTCTCCAACCCATTTGACACTTTCAAAACTCTCTAATCTTCACTAAACTACTCTCTAATCAGCTGAGAATCTGAGTTTTGGACAGATTCGTGAAGACTTACAAAAGTGAATGTAACTTGCTCATTTCTCAACCAAATCACTTGGTTCTTCTTCCTATTGCTTTGTTATTTCCTTGGGTTTGAATCCTTGGTTTTTCCTTGGAAGAATCAGGCTTGGATTTGCCCTAAAATGGACTAAAACTTTCTGTTTTGTTTCAAACTTATGCAAACTTCATCTAACTTGTGTGAAACACATCTCAAACCAATGTCCTAATGCTTACAACCCCTCTCATGGTTGGTTAAGCTTAAAAACATGGTTGAGACATCTAAATCAGAGGTTAAAACCTCATAAACTTTCTGTTTTAATTAGGGTTTTACCCACAAGTAGTGTTCAAGTGTGAAGCTTGATGTATGTGTGATGGTTGGATTAGCTTGGGCTATCCTTCATAAGAATCCACTCATTACTTGATGTTTTACTATAGATTAGTTGTTGTTTATACCTTGATACTTGTATGTTCATGACCCTCCTTGTCGTTTATAACAACAAGTGTAGTGGTGAACAATAGAGGTGCCTAAATGGAAGTTTGTTCTTCCTACCTCATGTATGTATTCTATGACACAAAGAGGTACCTAAATGGAGACATTAATCTCCTACCTCATGCTTGAATCTTAAGACTTGTAAAACTATATAATATCTAAGTTATTCTATACGTATACATCTAAGTAACTAAGACTTGATGATGACTTAATAGTTATTTGTTAAGTGGACGTTACATCATCTATGACCATGCCCTTGTTACGACTCTAATGGATCTTAGAATCCATGAAATCATACCAACTCTTTTGAGTTTCAATAGTGTCAAGAACAAGAGTTATGTGTACAAGATGATTATTTTCACCTATGTTACTTTCTTTATATTTTAAACTCCGAATCTATAATCTTCCGTATACGCCAAACTCACACACCTACGTTTCCTTGTGTAGAAGGACAAGGTGCTCCAAACTAACTCATCTACAAACTTGCTCTCGGAACTTCAAGTCACCACTTGTAAACCGTGAGTATACTCGAACCCATTTCTACTTTTAACACTTTGGGTGCAACATGTATTCTATATTAAACGCACACGACACTTGAAACTTATTTGAAACTTACTCTATCCATTTAAACATGAAACATGAAACTTGTGAATCTTGAGACTTTTTGTGCAATGTGAACGTTTAATTCTTGTGTGTAGTTCCGCCTTAACAATAGTAGCGCTATAGGAGTAATGCACCTCCCCGTTAGTCTTTGGGGTATTGTTAGGAGGAGACATATCAACCTCCCGTTAAACTTTGGGTTAGGTACTTTAAACGCATTGGGAAACTTGGGCTATCACTTGGACTACGTAAACTAGCACGTTGAAAACTATTTTGTTATGTTCATGTTGGATATGAGTTTTTATTCTATTATGCTATGTAAACAAACTTGTATACTCGCTCTTTGCTTTTGCATTGAAACTCTATTTTAATACATGTTGCAGGTTGATTTTTGAAATATGGATGATTCATGAAACAAGTTTAGGGTGGGCTAGATACACACCTAGATTAATCTATCATTTTGTTTGTTATGTTATGTTATGAAACAAAGTTGTTATTTCCTTTTGAATTATGTATGACATTTAGTTTTGAAATGAAATTTGAATTTAAATTAATTATTGTCACATAGTGTTATGACGTTTTGAGCAATCTACACACTTCGTCTCATCCCGATTCATGCGAAGAATCCTCGTAGACCTATATTACACATATCCTCGATTCCTAAACTCACGTCTCAACGCTCTCCACCCTCTTCAGGGTCCAACATTCACAGGCTCTTAATCAAGAAGATTCATGTCATGGTCCCACCATTCGGGTTTATCATACACATATTTACATATACATTACTCTAATCCTGAAGTAGTCCGAGTTCACGCATGATTAATTCAACTCGAGATGGGCTCTCGAAAGAATCAAATCTCATAAACTCGTTCTCTCCTCTTCTTGCACTCATTTCAGGTATCCATCGTTTACACGACCTATAAATCGCAGATACTACTAGAATGCTGATATCGCCTCTCCGGTTAATAACATAACTCTTCTAGCTATACACGCTGCTTCTACGATGCTTCGATAATCCTCCATTTATCTCCCAAATAAATTTCTACAAAGAGCAAAATCAGTGTATTATCCATTATACACTTCTTCGACTGCATCCAAATAGTACATCATGTACACCACTCAATTCTGATGGTAGCTTGAGCCCATATGCGACAGATCCAACTCAAGATGAGCTCTCGAAAGGACCAAGTCAATGTGGTTCAGCTTTTCTTTCCTCTGCTAAACCCTATAGCATCTCTCTCACTATAACTCCTTTAACAGAACTAGATCTTCAATTGTCCATGTAATTCTTCTGTTGACTAATTAGCGACCTTTAACCTTCCCTCGATCTAGGCAAATCCTGTAGCTGGTTTTCCTGGATAAACTAAGGTTTGGTTAATTGTCCTTTGTCATGTTAGCTCCAAGAAGTGACGATCAACTCTTCATCCATGCGAGACTTCAAACTGAGCAACCTAAATATTAGCGTGTTAATTATTGTTGTAAGATACTCTGCCAAGGGCATGTGAGTTATCTTAACTTCCTTCTAAATCCATCATACACGCTTTCCAATCTCAACTGATCTATAAGCATACTTTCATCATCCTTTCCAATTCCGTAGTTAACTTCAAACGTTACTTATAATTCTCTTTGGTTCATGTATAGATAAACATGTCGTCGATAACTATTATCACGAATTTACCCGATTAGGGTTTCCATACCCTATTCACGATATTTATGAACTTAATTGGCACATTAAATAAATCAAAGGGCATGACTAATATTTTGTAATGGCCATATTACGTTTGAAAAGAAGTCCTCGAAATTTCTTTGTAGCAACCTTCAACTGATGATACCCCAGTCGTAGATCGATTCCTCGTGTAGCAGCTGTGTCCCGGTAGCCTGATTGAACAAATCGTTATTCTTCGGTAAAAGGGTACCGATTCTTGAAAATCAACTTGTTCAGCTTTCAAAAATCATCACATATTCTGAAGAATCCATCCTTCTTTCTCCCAACAAAGCAGATGCATCTTAAGGCAAAAAGCTCAATCGAATGAAACCCTTGTCCAAAAAGCTCTTAAAACTATCTCATCATTTCTATCATTTTAGGAGGTGCTTAATCTATAAGAAGTTTGTGCAATCGGGCGTAGTACCAGGAGTCAGATCGATTCGAAATTCGATCCTTCTCGCAGAGGAGATCCAGGTATGTCTTTTTAGGAAGACTTCCGGATAGTTGCGATTGATTGAAATCTCTCCGACGTTCCTACATTCGGTTTTCGCATTCATCACATCCACTAAAAACGCATGATAGCTCTTTCGCAACAACTCAAGCATCCTCACAACACTGGCATCTCTCGACTATCAACACTCAACACTCAACTCGGTCGACTTCGCGAACAACTTCCACCTTTCTACCGTCGTCAGGATGAGATATTCCAACTAGCTTCTTCGGGCGGGGCTCGCGTCTGATTAGCTAGTTGGTGAGGTAATAGCTTACCAAGGCGATGATCAGTAGCTGGTCCGATTGTCCCCACTTCATTCTCAGAAAGTGAATTCATTCGTGCATCTTTGTCAAAGCTTCTCAACTCCACTGAAAACAAATCAATCTCTTAACTACAATCGCCTAACTAATCATTATAACCGCGAACGACCTCGCTAGTTTCTATCAATTTACCAACTATTAGTTCTATCGGGCACTTTATACTTAGCTTGTTGATGAACACAAAAATGGTTCAAAGTTTTTTGAACAAAACTCAAGTCAGCTTCGGTATTAAAAGTATGAACATAGATTGGCTTTTGATTTGAAATATACCAGTAAAAGTAGCAGGACTCTCACTTGCCTTCCCGATACTTTTCCCAACAGAATTGCTATTAACGTCCCATCCTTTCGATTTCAGGCATTCCCTCTTGTAGTGTCCTTGCTCACCACATGCAAAGCATCCTTCGAGCGCAATTCCATCCAATATACTCTTAGAGTAACACTGGGAAGTCACATGTCCGGTTAGACTACATCTGGCGCACTTCTCTTATCCATCACTGACTTTACCCTTTCCTGACTCTTTAGGGTTAGCTACACTCACTTTCTCCAAGTTACGTTTCTTCCTACTCTCAACTTCAGGGGTCCTCTTGGAGCTCTCAGGTTTGCGCTTCTTCGAATCTCCAATTCCAGGTTCAGATCGCTGAAACACTCGGATAACCAACTCATTTTGACAGCTCGATCACGCATATGGATGTCACATCATTGCATAGGACACCAGTAAATGATCTTGGGCTACAACCCTGGATTGTTTTGTGTACGATCCGGTGCACTGTTCATACAGTTAATGGAAATCAGGAATACGTTCCAATGAGATCATAACAGATGAACAACCAAAACTTTCCGATCATTATTTTACCTGAAGGGTTTCCAATCTGTGTCCCACCAAGATCCTACCCGGGAGTACCGCATTCACGTTTCTAGCCATCATTCTGGTTAGCATCACGCTGTTCCAAGGTAGTATTAACGTGTTGGGTTACGAGTCGTGCCAACTCTTCTGGTGTGGCAGGTAGTCCAGTATTCTGTCTCGCTTTTGGCGGCATTTTCGTCGTTTCTATTATTTACAACAATAATAATCACATGAGACGATAACCAAAATAAAAATAATTCAATCATTAAATATTAGTGGACCAAACATTGCACATGTATAATATCCACATATTAATGAGAAAATTTTTAAACCAAAAGTTAATCATCTGATATTATCAAAGAAATTAACAAACTTGTTTTTCAATACATCACATCCATCCTTGGCATGTCTACATCGACACCGAAAACAAGTTTTCACAGAATTTATACCTAATATCACAAAATATCATCGGCACGCAGGCCCCCAAAAGAAAAGCACCAAAAGATTATCCAGTTACAACAACCAAAAACAAACAACCAAAAACAAACAACCACAAACAAACCAAACATCTAAAGCTTCATTCCTATGAAATCTAGCATCTTCCTAACCAACTCCTCCAGATCCACTATCCTCCAATGCATCTGATCCATCGCACTGTCATCTAATTCCTTCAACTCATTGTACCAATCGATTTGCCCCTCGAGGTCCTTCAGTTTACCCTTAGTCGTTTCCAGTTCTTCACGCATGGTAGCAAATTGTCGGTCACAATGACAACATCGATCCACCCAAACCCCTTTCTGCTTCTTAGAAGCAGATGCAGTCTCAACTCGTGATGTAGAAGCAACCTCTCCAGCAGGCCTAACTCTCTTCCCGCGGTGATAATATACTAATAAATGTGTAGAAGATGCGCGTGACTCAATGACAGGTAAAGATGACTATGACAAAACACGTGGAGGGACCTCAGCAAAAGGCTCGATCATAGTAGTAGGTGGAGCAACAGACGGCTCTAATGGTCGAGCTGTGACAATAGTGGCATCCACTGCTGGTGCAATACTAAAAGGTCCTCCAATAACAGGGACATCTCTGATCACGTCATCGATAACTGGTACTGTGCCAGATGATTGTCCCATCTCGTGAATCGAGAGAGGAGCGTCATCGTTATCATCAATCCACTGTTGCTTCTGAAAGCATATCGGGGGTCTACCTGGCTAGCGAAAGCAGGGTCGACATGGAATGATGAAGCAAACTCAGCCATACCAACCATCTGTGGGATCGTGATAGGTGTCTCTAGTAAAATGGATCTGGGTGAAGTCTCGAAGTCTGGCTTGCTACTTGAGTCATTGATCTCTATGACCTCGTGCTCGTGCGACATCTGTGACACATATATAACCGTACAAGTAAGTATGTGATCAACATGAATAGTAACACACAAGGCCCAAAATAAACAGAAAATCACGTATGCACATAAACACATAAGGATTTTCATACATGATACAATTTGTCTATGTTTATTTAAAATTCTTGGCTTCGAGAATTTGGGACTTATATTTCAAAATTCTCCGGTTGAAGTCTAGTGTTTTCCTCCGAAAACATCTAGTTCGCTAACAACCAATGGCTCTGATACAAACTTCTGTCACACCCGAAAAACGTCGCAGCGGAATATAAAACGTAGTGGTGACGGAAGTTGGTGCCCATTTATACCGTGTCGGACAATGCACTCTTTTGTTGGACATTTTGACATATTTTAAAACATAGATGTTAAACATTACATTTTAAAGGTCACGACACAACCACATAAGTTAAGTTGTTTTGATCCTCGTGGATCTTATTACAAACGTCCCAGAAAGTTTAAAAGATGTCCAACATATTTAAACGAAACGACATGCATCATCAGACACAAGATACGCCATGAATTCCCGAAGCCGAACTCAAGTACCTGTAGAACACGTTAAAATCAAGTGTCAACAAAAAGGAAGGTGAGTTCACATTTCACTTACAAACAAATTCATTCCAAGGAAAACTTTCTCATTAGGTGTTTATTTGAAAACATCCATATAAATTTAAGAAAGTCAATTTTACTTCCTTAATAAAATCCATGGGCCTTCCGTCGGTTCATCAATTCGACAACTGTAATATATTGCCCAAGTTTTGTATATTAAATTATTGCGTCAACTTTCAGACTCGTATGTTAGCTAGATAATACGAACTATATATTAACCATGCAGGGATAATCAAAGCTAGACAATAAACAGAATATCAATTCGTCATTTTACTTGACACGGGGTGACCGGTCACGACGGGGTTGTCAACCCGATAGATCTACCAACAATTCCTCGCGTGCAATACTTAAATGATTAAACGACATCATGGGCGCGGGGTCCTCTTGAAGGACAATATGATGTCTGCCTCACGTACAATATATATATATATATCCTACTAATATGACAATTTAATACACGATGTTGTACTCATCCCCTGGATCTACATCAATCGAGACCCAAGCCGGCATCCGTCCCAACTATACGGTCATGTTTCGCCTAGGGAATACCGTATCATCCCAATGTCCAACATTTATTCATCAAAAACGTTTTTACTTCGAAACGTATGACTTATGAAATTTCATATATTTTCAACGAAAATATATATTTTATATTAAATTATATGTTTTATTTCAAAAACATTCTTAAACCCTTTTAATGACGTGTTCTACCCCCAAAATGTATACAAAACAGTAAAAAGAGGGGTTTAGTGAAACTCGCCTTTGGGTGCGTATTTTTAATAGCGCAATCCCAGAGATTGATTTTCTACACGTCCTAATATAGGAACGATTCTAAATCAATATACATAACACACAAAAATCCTAAGTTTCTCCGTTTCTTAGAATCATCAAATAACTTTGAGATTTTCTCGAAAAGTTATCATTTTTTATTATGTTGGCACATTAATATATATATGAGTCCATATATATATATTTATGATTTTGTGACTTGAACGATTTTATTGGTGACCCTAATTGTGTAAATCCGTTAACATTCCCGTTTACACGCAATATATCTACGATTTGCACGTCGTAATATATATACATAAACGTTCATATAATTTAACACCGTAATACGCGAAATCTTGTTAACTTATCTATTTTGTCATTTTTAAAGCAAATATACATAAAACATCTCATATGTATCAAATTTCATGCTCGACAAACAAGTTACACATTTAACGTAATTTTTACCGTTTCTATCGCACAAAACGTACAAATATATACATGCATAATCCACTCTTTAAAATCATGTTAAAACTTAACATACTTTCACCTTTTTATGTTTAAATTGCATAACACATTTAACTCATATGATTTACCCAAAATTTTACCCATACTTGTGCGTGTTGAAAAATGCGTATTTTAGCGATTCGGTAACGTTTTCGGGGGTCGGAAGTCACGTATGACCAACCAAGTAACTTAAGATTAGTTAAAATACTTGTTTTTAAACTAAAACATCAGTTTATTTACTGATCTAAATCAGTTTTACAAAAATCACTCGAAAAGTCAATTTTTGACCGTTTTAACGCATAGTATTGCGTTAAACGTTACCATAACCATCCCAACACGAAAAGACTTGATATTTTAACATAATACATGTTATTTACAGATTAAAATAGTGGTTATAATCAGATTAGTGCAGTTTTTGTGTAAGTCACATAAATCATACTCAAGAACACATTAGTATCATGTTCTTACAAAACACAACATGTAATCATCATGATCATTCAATCATTCATTCATAAATGCAAGTATCCTACACATTTATGAATATATGACAAGTTTTTACATGCATGCATACATATATATACATATACACGAAATACATATACACGAAATACATATACACATATGAACTTCCAAAAGTTCACTTTTCATCAAGTCACTTTCAAATCTTGAATCACCTTTAGAAAATTCTTTTATGACACATATTGATTCTTACATGCATCCTACTTTTCAAGAAATCATGTAACTCAAGAATCCTTTAATAAAAATCAAAAACACAATCATCTACACCCACACACACACTCACGGCCACACATACATATATATATATACATCCATTTTTATTTCATTCAAAAACCCATTTGTTTTAAGTTTCAAGTTTGTGATTAACCTCAAGAACAAGAGAAACCCTCTAACATCTCCATCATCATTATGAATCAAGAACATGATTTAAAAACAAGGTTATACCTTCAAGATTTTAGATGGGTTTTAGAGAATAGATGGGAATATGTAGGTTGTTCTTGCTTGAAATCACTTCCAAACACCCTTTTTAGCTTGAAATCACCTTGAAAGGCCCTTGAATCTTCATGGAATGAGTTAAAATTTTTGAAAGTTTGTGTATGTGGGGGTGTTCGTCCGTGAGGTTCAAGAGGGAAGAGAGAGATGAATTTTAAAGGATTGTGTCTTGGATTAAATGTATAGTTGAATGTGATATCAAGGTTAATCATCACTACCAATTCCAAGATCTAACAAGTGGCAAAACCAAGTGAGAGGTGGCCTCCAAGGCCGCCACCTTGTCCACTCTCTGTCCTAATACACACATAAATCTTATATATATATATATATATACATACATATGTAAATTAGATACAAAAACAGGTATTTTACTGGATACCGGGTATTTTATTTAGTGTTTTAAACCCGTTTTAGTGCGTTTTAAATTATTTTTATCATTCTATAAAAATAATCACTTAAAATTATTACTGAAACAGTTACCAGTTGCCTTGACTGTCTGTGTTGACAGTATTTTATTTAATTTGCGCAGTATTGCGCAGTACGCGCTCAAACTCGAAAAATAGAGTTTCTTAGCGTTTTAAATTATTTTTCCACACAGATATGATTAAAATTATTATTCTAACCATAACAGATTATTTTTAGGATTTTAACACTGATCGGGTGGTCGCCGACGTTCGTTTCACATTTTAATCGTTACGCGATAAGCGTTTATCTTACAGTTGCCAACATAACTTTTATCAAAATTTAATTTTACCAACACATTAAATTTCACATATAAACATCATAACCAGTCAAATATAGCCATGTTATGTAACATTCGTAAAAAATGGATCCTCGAAACCCGACTTGGAAACCGGATCCTAAACAAATAAATAGAATAGCGAATTTATCTTTTCTTTGATTATTTTAGTGAAATATATATACACAAAACTCTTAGTCTTGGAGTTTTTTTTTTAAATAAAATAAAGTAAAATAAAAGGTTGTTTAAAAACAATTTTATAAAATGAATAGAATTTATAAAGAATCTGTATAATATTTGGGTTATAAATAGAAGGTTAAATATATATATATATATATATATATAATGTTATCATGAGTATTCAAGTAATCTAAAGGTCCTTTATTAATTCTAAATGTCCTGTTCGTTTCATTTGCCGAAGACTGAACCGAACCTTCCGCAATCCCTTTCTCAGTTTTGGTTGAACTAATTAATTCCTTCTAATAATTATGAATAATACCAATAAACAGCTTTTACACCATATAATTGGCCGACGATTCTAAATATAAGACCGAAACCATCATCTCTATTCTACACCTTCACACCTTCGCCACTCGTTTCGTATATTTTCGCACTTCGCCGGAGTTCACTCGCAGCCACTCGAAAAACACTCTCACCTGCATTGTTTCGATAACACAACGTCGGGAACTAAGAAGCATCTCCGGAGCTCGGAGTCCATCGGAACAACGTCACGAACTCACTGTCGCCCATCGTTTCGGTATAATTCCTTTAGCTTCCAGCCCTTTTCTTCTTCTTTGGCATCTACCATCTCTGTCATGAAGTTATATATGTTACTGTTTGGTTGTTGTTACCATCATTATCCCTTATATACATACATACATATATATTTATAACATAGTTGAAACAAGAAAAAAAAAAGAAAGAAAAAAATTTAATTTATTATATACATAAAAAGTTTCGTATGGTTTCTTTCGATGGAGAAGATGATAGTCACTAGTCACTGTTTAAACTTCATAACATAATGTTTTTTTTAACAAATGACTCAACAGCCCAGTTAGTTGTTGTCGTTTAAATACATATGATCTCGGGTTCGAGACCGGGTTAGGACAAGGTTTACTCTTTTTTTTTTATTATAAACCAATATATAAAACATTTCAGCAACAGTTTAAGTTTAATTAAAATACATATTGTAATGGGTTAGACACATAGCCCATTTGGTCGAGCTGTGTGCACTTGGACAGGAAGTTCCGAGTTCTAGTCCGGGCTAGTACGCTTCCGGACGGTTTTTGGTTTTTTTATTTTTTTTTGTGTTTTAATTTTAGATTTTTTTTTAAATATAACCCTCATGTTTAACAGTTTTATTATTATTATCCTTATTTATTTTATTCTTCCCCTTTTGATAAAACCACTAAAACACAATTATACCAAGTAATAAAACTATTATATTCATTTAAAATCCTTTTCTTTCAAATCCTTATAAATCATAAAGTTTATAAAATATTCCTAATTTATAATAAACACCAAAATAATAAACGATTTATTTATAAATCTAAAAGAGTAATAAATCTAATTAAGTAATAACAAGTTCGTTATATATTATTTTAGGATAACTTTTGTGTTCGTTCTCGTGGAATTCCCCATCATTACTTCATTACTTGTGCGTTGTTCCAAGAAATCTCTAAACGCAACCAAGGTGAGTATACATGATCCCATTTTCCTTTTTAACACTTTTAGGTGCAACTTGTATTCATATTCAAATTCACAAACACGTTAAACTTTATTTATTCACACTCTATCCAAATTACGCATGAAATGTTTGATTCTTGTTATACATGTGATGCTAATGTAAACACTTCATGATTATATGCTCATTAACTTCGTACAAGCCTACCTTAACAATTATAACGCTATAGGTTGTAACGCCCCGCCCGCTATTCTTTTGGGTATTGTTAAGTTAAACATGTTAACCATCCCGCTAGACTCTTGGGATAGGCACTTTAATTGCGTTGGAAACTTTGGTTTGAGCATGTAGAGTAACATCGTTTCGGCATAACTGTTAACTTGTATAATCTCATTCATGTTGGATATGAGCACATTTAAACATTTTAATCTATTATACTATGTATCAAACTTGTATACTCGCCAGCATATTTCGTTGATTTTTATTTTAATACATGTTGCAGGTTGATAGTCAGGATGTTGAAGAAACAAGTTTAGGGTGGACTAGAAACTCACCTACAAAATAAATCATGTTTGAATAATTGTTTCTTGTTTGATTGATTTGAACGATGTATGCCATTTTAGTATTTTATGAAATTTGATGTTAATTATATTGTCACATTAGTGTTATGATGCTTTGAGCAATTTGTTCGTCTCATCCCGATGTTTCCGCCATCGGTTGGGGTGTGACATGTTACCTATTCACAACGCGTGTTACAATTGTACGGTACGGCCTGAAAAGCCGGGTGTCACATTGAGATGTGGATAATATAGACCAACTTAAGATGTTAGCTGGTGATACTAATTGGTTCAAGCCAGGAAGTAGAATTATTATTACAACTAGAGATGAGCAGGTGCTCAAAGAGCATAAAGTGAGATGGATACATGATGTCGGTCTTTTATCGGATGAGGAAGCAGTTGAACTCTTCAGTAGGTATGCATTCGGGAAAGATATTCCCCCTCAAGGGTATGAAAAGTATTCACGTGAAGTTGTAAGTTACGCTGCTGGTCTTCCCTTAACAATCAAAACTTTGGGTTCAAATCTATGTGGTAAAGATGATGTCCAATGGGTATATACATTACTAGAACAAACCAATTCCGTTGGGGGATACTCTTAGAAAACTGGAAGTAAGTTATGAAATTCTAGAGGATGATCATAAGGAAATATTCCTTGATGTGGCATGCTTCCTTCAAGGTTTGGATTTACAAGATGCAATAAGGATTCTTGAAAGTTGCAGATTTGATGCTGAACATGGTTTAAGAGTTCTTAAGCATAAATCTCTAATAACTTTAGAAATAAGTTCAAAAATAACTTTAGAAGGACTTCCTAGTGTAACCATAGGCATGCATGACCAGCTCGTAGAAATGGGCAAGAATATTGTACGCCGTGAGCATCCGAACAAACATAGCCGATTATGGATTCAAAAGGACATCGAACAAGTCTTGGCTGGTAACTCGGTAAGAATCCATTTTATTAGTAAGGTGGTGATGAAGCTCTCAAATTTTTCATTCGTTACAACACTACTTTTATGATTGTTGTTGTTCTTGAATTACAGGTAAGTGAAGCAACAAGATGTATAATTCCGAAAATCAATCGTCCTATTTTTTTGGAAGGTCTTGGAAATATGAAGAAATTAGAAGCCTTATTGTGGAAGACAATAACCAATTATGTGATCGCCTTGTGAACTTGTTTTGGTTTATTTATGGACGTCTTTGGAAACATGACATTGCTCGCTAGTACCTTCCAAATTTGTTACAATATCTAGAGTGGTACCAATACCCTCATTGGTGTTTACCCGAAACATTTGAAGCAAATAATCTTGTTGAGCTTCATGTCTCACAGCAATATCATACAACTCTGGGAAGGGGGAAAGGTAATATGGTTGATTGACTGTTTTGTATGATTCGTTATAATGTTGTATGTATATCTATTGGGTAGTTATCACACAAACATGTGTTCACTCTTTTTGTTTATCTCTTTACATCTTATAATAGGTTATGACGAAGCTAAAAATACTTATTTTGGATGATACAAGGTTCAAAAGGCTTGACCTTGGGCTGACACCCAATCTTCAAAGGTTACATCTAAAATGGTGTTTTGATTTGGTAGAACTTGACGTGCACGGTGGATGTCTAAAAAGTCTTGTCTTATTAATCCTAAATAGCTGCTGTAGGTTGAAATCTACATCTTTTATTGAGCAGATGGAATCTCTTGTGTGTCTTGATATAGGTGATTTAGAACTGAAGAAATTCCCAGATTATATAATCACAGGGCACTCAATCAATAGTTTGCGAGTCCTGAATCTTTCATACAATCGCAATATTGAAGTACCATCATCAATTTGCAGTTTACAACAATTGAGAATTCTTAACCTTCGAAACACTTGCATAGAGGAATTGCCCGAGAATCTGGGCCAATTGGAATGTTTAGAATACCTAGATTTAAGTTGTACAAAGGTTAAACATCTTCCTGGTAGCATTTGTATGTTGAAACATCTCAATACACTACTTCTTAGAGGATGTGAGCGTCTTGAGAAGTTACCTGAGGGTGTTCACCAATTAGAATCTCTGGAGAATTTAGATCTTGAATTTTGCATTGATTTAAGAATGTAAGTTGAAATGTTTACAATTTGTAAATGTTCGGAATACTGGCATAACTCACACATTTATTCATTGAGGGTTTTCAGAATGTCATCAGTAGTTCGTATATATAAATTGTTAAATTTGATATTTGATTGCAAGCTACAGTAGAAACTCGATAAATTAATACTTGATTATTTAATAAACTCTCTAAGATAATATTTTTTGCCGGTCCCGACTCGGGGATTGTGTGCTAAATTAATAATTCTCTAAAATGATAAGATAATACATTTTTGATAATTTCTTTAGACCCCATATAAAATATAAATTAATAATTCCTTATATATAGCATATTACATGAATGATTTATGAAGGTTTCTTAAAAAATGACTCAATTGTCTTTTGTTTTTCTTGAAATCAATTTCCCCTTGAATCTCGTCTCTGGTGTTGTTTTCTCATAGCTCAACAAGAAATTGTTCAATGTGATTGCCGCTTTAATAGCTTCGTTTCGCGAAGGGGGCTCCATTGTAGAACTTTCATCATCTTCTTCATCGATATCATCTTTATTAATTCCAATAACGCTTTCAATAATTTCTTCATCCGTCAACAACTGTGCAACTATATTTTCTTCTGGGTGAGTCAGAACATCTTCGACATCCATTGCATTGCGATAACCCAACTCTTTGATCAAATTCTGGAGTTCTTGAGTGCTTTCACCACCTTCATCTGAGTTCTCAAAACTGTTGATCGAAGTTTACAATGACGAAAGCAGTTCGCAATTGTATTTGCACGAACATCCATAGTCCATGCTGAAATTGCAAGATTCATTGCATCTAATACATTTATTTTTGCTGGATTTGGAACCCCTAATTCATAACCCTCCAAAAGACTTCTATAAAATCGACGAAGATAATGCATCTTAAAAGCTCGTATGATCCCCGCGTCACAAGGTTGAATTTTTGAGTTGTGTTTGGTGGCAAAGAAAAATAATTCAACATTTCGTAATCCTTCAATAATTTTTGGATGAGCAGGGCAATTATCCACAATCAAGAGAATTTTTCTTCCAACCATTTTTTATCAAGTTGGCGAACATATTCTTCAAATAACACACCAGTCATCCAAGCTCGTTTGTTAGCAAATTGGGCCGTTCATTTGATATACATGCATTGTATACAATAATTAAGTGGAAACTTGAAAGGTGTTTGTAAACTAAGTATTCTACTATTAATTAATAAAATATTAATTAATAAATGTTGGTGGTCCCAAGTGTATTATTTTATAGAGTTTCTACTGTATGTGGTTTTTAGGTAAGTCCGTTCTATTTGGGGACGATTTTTAGGGTTTCATTGTTATGGAATAATACCATTGCAAGGTATGGGACTTGTCCCACATCGGTTGTATTTTGTATTGGCAACTGATGTGGGGTTTATATACCAAATGGGCTCTCTCACCCACCAGCCTAGTCTTTTGGGTTGAGTTCTCTCGTTTGGTATGTAACATTGGTATCAGAGCCAGAACTTAGAGTGGTGGCCCACGGAGTGGTGGCCCACGGAGTGGTGGCCTGGAGAGAGCCAGCCGTGACCAACGTGGCCGTGACCAATGTGGTCGTGACCAACGAGGCTCAGAGTGGTGGCCCATGGAGTGGTGGCCTGGAAAGAGCCAGCCGTGACCAACATGGCCGTTGGCCCTTAAGGAGGGTCGATTGTTATGGACTAATACAATTGCAAGGTATGAGACTTGTCCCACATCGGTTGTTTGGGCAACTGATGTGGGGTTTATATACCAAATGAGCTCTCTCACCCACCAAACTAGTCTTTTGGGTTGAGTTCTCTCGTTTGGTATGTAACATTCATCATCTATCTATCTTTACTATAAAAAGGAGAAATCTGAGTGACATAAGCAAGGCTTAGGTGGCAGTCATTGAGGCTGTCCAACAAATTTCAAAGCTGAGGTGGCAGTCATACAGAGAGCCATAGTGGCATCATAAAGCTTAATATATAAAACACTTTAAAATTCAAAGTCTGACCCACAATCAGCTTTTCAAAGGTCTACCCACATATACAAAAGAGCAAACAAATGCCACCAATTCAAACTATATAAAATTCAAACCTCTGCCTTAAACCTCTACCCAAATTCAAAATTTGGGCTCCAGATTCAAAATTCAAAGCATATATATATACCTCTTCTTCAATCATTCACCACTTTCTCTCTCTCTCTCTCTAAAAACACCTTCATTATCATTCGTAACATCTAAGCTTCCATTTAATCGCCAGTCATTGTACACCGGAGGCGTTTGTAAAGTGAGATGGCCGGAGAAATTCGACAGGAAAACACCTTTAACCGTCGAATTAGCTTAGCTGGAGAGCATCTCAGCAAGCAATCAGGATAGAGCAATTGGTGTATGTACCCCCGTGTCTTTCTACTATCAACGCCACCACATGTTGCATGATAATTGTCCTCACTTTTAACGTTATTTTCACGATAGTAGTAAAATAACATTAAAAGTTAGTGCAATTTCACTTTTGCCCTCGAGCGTCCACACATATATACATTATATGCACACACCGCAAACGAAACATTTATTAAATTAAGCTTCATAGAACTTAAAAAATTTGTCATCGATAAAACAAGAAGCATACCAGAAGGAAAAGAAGGCGATCTGAAATTGAAGAAAAAATGATCTGAAACTATACAGTCGATTAAAGGCTATAAAAACAAACATATATACAGTGTCAGAATAAAAAAAAAAAATTAAGTTACCTGATTAGAATATTTCTAAAAATTGGTTACCATTCTATTAAATATTTAATCAATTTGTAAATAGATTTTTTTAATAACAATCTATTTTACTCCTAATTTACATCATTGTTATCGTCGTGCTCAAACATGTCACATGATTTACAACTTCTAATGACTTTCCACATTATGATATTATTTCAAGGGTAATGCTATACTACAAAATCTCCTAAATCTACGAAGTGTACAAAGACATAACGTATTGTAAAATATAACACAACAGATCGTAAAATATGACATAATGACTCGGAAAAAAGATACAATGAATCGAAAAAAAGACACAATGGCGAAAATAAAAATAAAACACAATGTCAGATAAAAAGACACAACGATCTAAACAAAAACTATAAAATCTACAAGCTAAAAATTCAAAATTCAAAAGCAAGAACCTAAAATCTAATATCGTAGGGTTTGATGAGACGGTCTCAATATTGTTTGAATGAGTTCAGTCAAAGTTCGTTTGATACCCTTCCTACGAATTTCTATTTTTAGAAGAATATGTATTACTTTTCCCAATCATTCCAAACAAAATTATATTTAGAGCATAATGTGGGATGAAGCAGGACTCCACACAAATAGTCTAATAGTAAATGAAACCAACAATTAAAATTAAATGTCTATAGTTCCATCCGAATTACATGCATTATCAATTCATAATAAAGATATGAATACAAGCATATCAAAAGTGAGCTAGGTAAAAGTTATGATTTATTTCATATGGTAAAATATTATTATGATTTTGTTTACGTGTAATATATAATGTATTTACGTAAGGTAAGTTTGTAAAAAATACATCATGTCAGACAATACATTGACTTTTTATCAGGTCTTCTCCTTATCCTTTGGTGTGTGGTTCACATCTCGGCTCCAATCTTTAATATACATTTTGCAGATTAAAACATTCATCTAATCACTACTCTTTTTGTGGAAAATTCTTCAAAAAACGATTTGATTCCATTTGGATCTGTGAAGAGCAAACCTTCAATGGCTTCATCTTCTTCTTCTTCTGCAACTTCCAGCGATCACAACAAGAAGAGGTATCAGTACGATGTATTCTTAAGCTTCAGCGGTGAAGACACCCGTAGAAGCTTCGTCGATCATCTAAACAATGCTCTTCAGGGGTACGGTATTCGCACTTTCAAAGACGACGAGAGACTCCAAAAAGGCAAAGAGATCAAAGACGAGCTCTTGAAGTCTATTGAAGACTCCAGGATCTGCATTATTGTTTTCTCTAAGAAGTACGCATCTTCATCCTGGTGTTTGGATGAGCTCGTAAAGATTATGGAGTGCCAGAAGACACCCGATCAAATTGCGATCCCTGTGTTCTATGATGTAGAACCCACTGAAGTTCGCAAACAAAGCGGGTCAGTTGGAGAAGCATTTGCCAAGCATACGAATAAGGTGGTCGTTTGGAAACCCCTTACCAAGAACGTTTTAAAAAAAGCGCATGCTAGACATACCATTAAAAAGTTGGGGAAATGGAGAAAGGCTTTGAAAGATGCAGCCAATTTGTCTGGATGGGAGTTGAAGAACACTGCTGATGGGTATCATCTCTCTCTCTCTCTCTCTCTCATATTCTTTGTTTATGTTTTTTAATCTAATATAATTCTAACATATGATGTGTGATATATTTGAGCAAGCTAAATATTGAATATTCTTTTTTGATCAACAGACATGAAGCAAAAGTCATCAAAAAAGTTGTTAAGCAGGTTTCACTCGTGTTAGGGTCTATTAATACGGGGGTTGATGAGAATTTAGTAGGCATGGAACAGAGGATGCAAGATCTCGATCCTTACTTAGGGATTGGTATGGATGATGTCCGCATAATAGGGATCAAGGGCATGGGAGGTGCTGGGAAGACAACTTTGGCGCGAGCTATTTTTGATAAACTATCCATTGATTTCGAGGGTAGAAGCTTTGTTGAAAATGTGAGGGAAAAAGCCTCTAAGTCGGGTTTGGAGAAGTTGCAAAAACAAGTCCTTCGAGATGTATTAAAGGATAAAGGCCTTACTGTAAGTAGTGTTCATCAAGGGAGAAACATGATAAAAACAAGGTTATGTGGGAAAAAAGCTCTAGTTGTTCTCGATGACGTGGATCATAGAGACCAACTTGAGGCATTAGCTGGTAATCCTAATTGGTTCAAGTTGGGAAGTAGAATTATAGTTACAACTAGAGACGAGCAGGTGCTCATAGCACATGGAGTGAAATGTATCCATGAGGTCACTCTGTTGTCGAATATGGAAGCAATTCGCCTGTTCCGTTTGCATGCATTTCGAGCAGATAGTCCAACTGAGGAGTATGAAATGCAAGCATTTGAAGTTGTACATTATGCTGATGGTCTCCCCTTAACAATCAAAGTTTTAGGTTCACTTCTGTGTGGTAAAACCAAGCTTGAGTGGATAGAAGCATTACGAAGACTCAAAACAATTCCTTTACAGGAAACATTAAAAAAATTGGAACTAAGCTATGAAAGCCTGGAGGATGATTACAAGCAAATATTCCTAGATGTGGCATGCTTCCTCAAAGATTGGGAAGAAGATGATGTAATAAGAATGCTTCAGAGCTGTGGATTTCACGCTACAAATGGTTTACAAGTTCTTGAGAAAAAATCTCTCTTAACTTTAAATAAAAGTTCTGATTCATTTATACAAATGCATGACCACTTAGTGGAACTGGGCAAGTATATTGTACGTCGTAAGCATCCGGATAAGCCCAACAAACATAGCCGATTATGGGTTCAAGAGGAAATTGAAAATGTCTTGTCTGATAACTCGGTAAGAATCCATTTTATTTATAACTAGATAGATACGAAACTCACAGATTTTTCTTCGGTTATAGCACAACTTTTATGATCGTTGTTCTTGAATTACAGGGTAGCGTTGCAGCAAGATATATACAACTAAATATCACTCCTAGTACTTTTCTTGAAGGTTTGGGAAACATGAAAAATCTTAGATGCCTTATTGTGAACAGAAGAGAGTACGAAAAAGATTTTACCCAAAAAGATTTTTCCGGTTATGTGAAGATTGACGAAGCTTGCGTATGCATTCCAAATTCGTTACGATACATATGTTGGTTCCAATACCCTCTCTGGCATTTACCCAAAACATTTGAAGGAAACAATCTTGTTGCACTTAAAATGCCTAACAGTGAAATCAAACAACTTTGGGAAGGGGGAAAGGTAATATGGTTGATTGGTTGTTCTTTAATTTTCTAATGGCATGTGTACATCTGTTGCTAGTTATCGTAACAACATATTTTTACTATTTTTTATTCTCTTCATCTTATAATAGGTTACGAAGAACCTCCGATTTCTTGATTTGAGTTTTTCAAAATTACAGAGCCTTGACCTTGGGCTGACACACAGTCTTGAGTGGTTACATCTTGAAGGTTGCATTGGTTTGGAAAAAATTGACGTGGAAGGTGGATGTCTAAAAAGCCTTGTGTATTTAAACCTAACTAACTGCTCGAATTTGAAATGTATTTTGTTTATAGAGCAGTTGGAATCTCTTGAGGTTCTTTATATAGGTAAATTAGATCTGAAGGAATTCCCGGATTATATAATCACAGGGCACTCCCGCAATACTTTGCTAGAGCTTCATCTTTCACAAAATACCTATATAGAAGTACCCTCATCAATTGGAAATCTTCATAAGCTTGTCTCTCTACATCTCGATGGTTGCATTAATGTCAAGAGTCTTCCAGGAAGCATTTGTAATTTACAACAATTGAGGTCTCTTAATCTTTCTTTCACTGGCATAAAGGACTTGCCAGAGGACCTTGGTCTACTGGAATGTTTAGAAGAGCTAAATTTAACTTATACAGAAGTTAAGCATCTTCCTGAGAGCATTTGTATGTTGAAACATCTCAAAACTTTACTTCTTCGATGGTGTAGTTCTCTTGAGAAGTTACCTGAGGATGTTGGCCATTTAGAATCTTTGGAGATATTACATCTACAATCTTGCCGTAAGTTAAGAGAAGTTCCGAATAGCATTTGTAAGTTGAAATGTCTCAAAGAGTTGGAGCTTAGAGGATGTAGCAGGGTTGAAAAACTGCCTAACGAACTTGAAAATTTAAAATGTCTACAATTATTAGATGTTCACGGCACCGGCATAATTCACCTTCCACATAGCATTTATTCATTGAAAGGTTTGAAAATTGAAAGATCCAAATTGAAAGATCAAAAATTAGAGGATTATATTCAGTTATGTGCCAAATATGATTCTGAGAAGCGTCAAACACAGGGTTTTCAACATCTAAGAACCCTTGACCTTGGAAGATGTGGCATAGAAGAAGTGCCTGAGGCCGTTGGGCAATTGGAATGTTTAGAAGCGCTACGTTTAGATTGTAGAAACATTGAATATCTACCTGATACAATTTGTATGCTGAAACATTTGAAAAAACTCGTTCTCATAAGTTGTTTATATCTTGAAAAGTTACCTGATGATGTCGGCCAATTAAAATCATTAGAGGAGATACAGCTATTAAGGTGCTATAATACAAGGGATATTCTGAATAACATTTGTACGTTGAAACATCTGAAACTGTTATTTCTTGAAGGTTGTGATAGCATTGAAGAATTGCCTGAGGCCGTAGGGCAATTGGAATGTTTAGAAGGGCTACTTTTACGTGATACACATGTTAGACATCTCCCTGATAGCATTTGTATGCTGAAACACTTGAAAAAACTCATTCTTGAACATTGTGTACGTCTTGAGAAGTTGCCTGACGATGTTGGCCAATTAGAAGAATCTCTGGAGGTATTATCTCTACAAAGGTGCTATAGCATTAGAGATATTCCAAGCAGCATTTGTATGTTGAAACAACTGAAAAGACTGGACCTTTGTCATTGTTTCTGTCTTGAGAAGTTACCAGAGGATATTGGCCAGTTAGAATCTTTGGAGATATTATATCTAATAAGGTGCTATAATATAACAGAGATTCCAAACAGCATTTGTAGTTTACAGCATTTGAGAACTCTTAACCTTTCTTACACTCACATAGAGGAATTGCCAGAGGACCTTGGCCAACTAGAGTGTTTAGAGCACCTTGATTTAAGTTATACAAAAGTTAAACATCTCTCTGGTAACATTTGTATGTTGAAACATCTCAAAACCCTATCTCTTTTCGATTGTCAGCTTCTTGAGAAGTTACCTGAGGATGTTGGCCTATTAGAATCTTTGGAGAAATTAGAACTATCACTTTGCCCTAATTTAAGAGAAATTCCCAACAGCATTTGTAAGTTGAAATGCCTCAAACAGTTGTTCCTTAAAGTATGTAGGAGGGTTGAAAAACTGCCAGACAAACTAGGAAACTTAAAATGTTTAGAACATTTAGAAGTTTCGGGTACTGGCATAACTCACCTTCCACAGAGCATTTATTCAATGAAAGGTTTGAAAATCATCTTCAAACCCAATGATCATTTGTTGTGATGAGGTTTACACAGAGTGAAGGAAGGAAGGAGGTAGGGTTTTATAGATGGGGCTTAGAAGAAATTGTAGGAGGCCCTTGGGCAATTGATGAGCCAAGATTTACAGATTGATCAACAAAAATGTCACCAATCCAATTTACCCACAAAACCTAATTTCCCAACGTTTTTCACAACAATCCCACAGTTTCATCAAGTTCTTACCCAATTAACAGGTATGTTTCTACTCTAATTACTCCAAAATCACAATTGTTGAATGTAAATAGTGTAATTTGATTGTAGCTGTGTTGTTTTTGAGATAAGTTATGTGGTGTCAAAGTCAACGTTGATCGAATATGGGTTCATTTTATTTTTGCATATAAATGTTGATATGTATTAAAGTCATAAACAGGTTACTTGTGGATTTATGGGATAACCTAATGACCAGCATAGGGGTCAAGTTGCAGCTAATCCAACATACAAATGTCCAAATCTGTCCTTGTCCAACCGACCCGCCCATCACAACAAAACTGAGACCAACCCACCCTTTAATAGTCTGGTCCTCGAGTTAAGTTGTCTTAAAATTCGGTTTTGGGTTTTGGTTGGTCCGGTCCGGTTTCGACCTGTGTCACCCTACACACACCCCTAGTTCTTGCTACATCAATATCATCAAAATGTTCAGATTAAGGGTCACCTTGAAGCTTATTCAAGTCATTTTGACCTTAAATTTCAACTTTTAATTCCTGTCTATAAATAAACAGATTGGTAGCCGAACAATTAGCCTGTAAGCGCCTTGAACGATATATACAAATGGCTATAAGATTTTGGCTTGAAGCGGGCTGCTGTTACAAATGCTCGGAGATCAAATGCTGAGTTGCTGATTTCAGTGTTCAAACTACAAGAGTTCTTCGAAGTCATTGTTTAAGCTGAAGAATTTGCAGGACCAAAACCTGTTCATGATTTATACCTGAAAGCTCTTTAATTATGCACTTAACAGTATCTCCAAATCGCACATATGTGTTTGAGGTATGAACTCAACTCAACCTTCTCAAAATAGCCAAGTTTTTTTAATATGTATGTGTGGAGGCTTAAATGGGTCATCTTTAGCATGGGTTGAAATGTGGCAAGCTTGTGTTGAACCAGCAAACATGTTTTTCTCCACTTATTTAAAATAATCAATATTTGTATAAGATCTCAAAAATACATTTATTTACACAAGGAACTAATAATCTGAATCTTTAAATATATGGTTTAGGAGGTTGTATACATTTTAAATATACGTTAGGTGATTTATAACCATTTAGACCCGTTCGGCCTACTTGACATGTTTCCCTTTTAGGTATTTATTTTTTGACCCATCTAAACTTGTTTCCTTTTTAGGTAACACATCACCAATTGATATGTTAATAAGTAAATGAGTAAACATTGGCATCTCTAATAATAGTAATACTTGTGTTGCCAAATAATGTACATGCTGACATGTAAGGTCAGCAAACATATTCTGTTAAGTGAATGAGAAACTTTTGTGCCACGTTGAACTATATTGTTACTAATACAAAACGGAATAAGACAATTCGACTTTGTTAAAGATTTCACTTTTTTGTTTAATATGAGAATGTAAGAAATTTGACCCCAATAGTCAAATTATAAAAATAACTTACAAAAATAATGCAACGCTATAAAATATAAAAATAAAAATATAACTAACCTTCTCGGTCTCTGTTGATGGCCGGGTTCCTGTTTCGTGGTTGTGACGAAACCTCCTCCTCTTCTTCCACAATTAGTTGTGCGGCGTTTACTGCCGTGTTTATAAAATATTGTACGGCTTCTCTGGTATTTGTCGAACCCGACGAAGAGGAAGATGACATTGTCTATTTTTTAGAGAAATTTTTTTGTAAAGGGGTTTTTTTGAAGATAAATGTTTGGAGAGTGTGGGTGAATTTGTGTATAAAAAAGGAATATTGGATTATAATAATCCCAACTATTCGTCGTTGGCCGCCAACAGTCCCAAATTCAAAAAAAACCACTGTTAGTCTCAACTATTAACATATTGGCCTCCAATGGACCCTGACTACAGAACCCTAACGCCGTTAATCTCCGGTCGCCGGAAAAACGTTTTTGGCCGGAAAACTCATTTTTCGCCGGAAAACTCAACATTTTCGTCCCAAACCTCTTTGTAACCTTATTACGGACCTTTAGGAACCTTTTTCTAGTAAAAGCCCCAATTATTAAAGTCGCCGGAAAACTCTTTGTTTCGCTGGAAAACTTATTTTTGGCTTGGAAACTCAACTTTTTGGCCGGAAAACTTAACATTCTCGTCCTAAACCTCTGTGTAACCTTAGATCGGACCTTTAGAAACCTTTTACTGGACAAAAACGGTTTTCCGGCGACCAGAGACTAACGACGTTAGGGTTCCGTTAGTCAGGATTCATTGGTGGCCAATATGTCAATTGTTGGGACTGTCAGTTGTTATTTTTGAAGTTGGGACTGTTAGCAGCTAACAGCGAATAGTTGGAATTATTAAAATCCAATATCCCTATAAAAAGGTTAAATGAATGGGTATTTATAGGGTTTATTGCTAGCCACATGTTTATATAAAGCCACCGGGTTAATTTTTCTTTTCACACACATTTTATTAAATGTAAAATTCAAGTATATTATTAATTAATAACTGATAATAGGGAAAGGAAATGAACAGTGATTAAGGTTAGTTTGGATATTTTATTAAAGATAATACGTGTTTAACTAATAGATGAGACATGTTTAACTAACCGTATCCACGTGTTGGTGAGATACATATTAGGGTGTAACAAAAAGAGCGATAAAGACAGCATGAGAATCAGAAGACGGCGATTGTGAAGGAGAGAGTTTGGAGGGATAAAATGGGCCCTGCCACTCTTCCGACTGCCTCCCTCGCCGGTGTTGTGATGAATGGTGGTTGTACCCATAAAGGACGGTGGCTGCACTTAGGGTTCCGCCTGTTGAACCCGGCCCAACCGACTGTCTAGCAGCGGCGGCGGCGGACATCCTTGATGGTTGGTTTACAGCGTTGGTGGTGGTAGGGATGTAGCAGGCAGCAACCATGGTGGGGTTATCATTATTTTATCTGTTACCGATTTCATGCTCAGTGTTTCGTTTCGATTGAAGGTACAATCTTAATTAGTATATTTTATATTTGATTTTTAAACTTCTTGATGATCTTTTGGGAATTTTTAACTTACCACGTTTAGATTTTTGGGGTTTGATGTGTGTGGCCTTTGGCAATGCTGGTGATTTTTGGGGATTAATTCCTTTTCCATCCAATTAATTGCATGTTGTCTCTACTTTTCCATCTTTTTGTTTTGTTAGTGTTTTATTGCAGTTCATATGCTCTTTATCATTGGGTTTGTTTGTTGAATGTGTTTTCCTTGCATGTGCGGCTTTTTGGGTTTCATTTTGTCTTCCACATGATCGTCCTTCGGTTTTCCTAGGTATGTGACAGCTACATATTAGTTTTATGTTTTGATTTGGGGGTGTAATTTGTTGTGTTCGCCATTTAGGGTTTTCGTATGATAGGTATATGTTTTGATTTGGGGCTTTAATTTTTGGTGTTTGATATTGGGGTAGTTGACTGTTATGCATGACAACATGAATACATGATGTTTAGATATGTGTGAATAAACATGTTTCAAATCTGAATATAGTAAGCCATATTATATCATAATCAGAATTTACTTGAAAAGGTTGAAAGTGGTATCATATCATAATCAAAATGGTCAACAAGTATGCATAACAGCATGATTGCATGACACTGGTAAATAATTGAAGTCTCGCAAACCGATTTGATTCGTCGTTATGAAGTTGGTTTGAGAATATATGTTTTGAAACCTGTTAGAACAAAACCGAATGGATTATCACCGGTTTCAAAACTCTTCACATCATTATATTTAAGAATGGTTCTAGATCAATTCCGTTTATTTGAAATTGTTTCACATGATGTTACTATGTTTCAACTATTCTTCTTAATCTTGGTTGTTTTATTGTGGTTTGCAGTTGTAAGTGTTGTTAATCATGATTGTGAAGTAATAATTTTGTGATATCTGACAAGAGGTGAAGAACCCTAATTAGAGAAAGAGAGAGATTCGATTACGGTCTCCGACGAAAAGTTCGCAACCCACCTCTCCAGCGGTGGTGGGTTCAAGGGTGATCTGTGGTGTGCCGGTGGTGGTTCATCACGGCAACATCCGCCTCTACGGTGGCTCTAAACAGACATACCAGCGATGGCGGTCTTTGTCGTGACGGTCGGCTTTCGGTGCTCACAATCGTCGAGCCTAACGACGGCTAGGGTTACAGAATGGAAGATGATGATGGTGAAGGTTCTGGTGTTTGGTTGTACTGGCCAGATTTCTGGCGACATGTTAAGTAATCAATTGACTTTTATAGTTTTCTTTTTTACTGTAATCATGTTTTTAGGGCTTTTAAATGCAGATGTAAGCTATAATTGAACACTTTCTGCAGATTACATAGGAAAGGTTGAAGATATCAACCATGTTGACACCGAAAGTGACAACAACCTTATGCTACTAAAGCTCGAATGCATCAGGTAAACATCTGCGATTCTTCAATAACAAATTTTATCAATGGACGCACATGGTACTATACTCCATGCCCACAATGCCGTAGAAAATATGCCCACAACATCAAAAACACATGTGCACAACCTACAACGAGCAGAGAAATTTCTTACATATTTTATATCATTCTGTTTGTTACCAAATGCAACTTAACACTGATTCACATTTATAAGAACACATACTGCTGCCACCATTTCAGATCACATTGGTTCAACAACCTTGACTGTTTTTAATCAAGCAATAACATCCATGGTCGTGTCCAATGGCCATACTACAAGAGCTTCACACAACTAAAGGAAAAACACAAATATTGCAGCTTTAACAACAGCAAAAGGGCGATAAAAGTGCCATATAAAATTCTCTATGAATCGAGACTTCGATAGCACTATCGACATCGGAACACCTTATGTGAAATCCACCTCACCTATAATGCGGCCGACTCGAATTCCTGACACACCAACTGCAGCAAAGGATCAACAGGCGTCTTCAAAAGGACAACGGGTGACTTCTGTTAACATGTTAGCCACTGAACATATTAATTCCAATTTATCTCAATTGACGTTTATACATTTATATAAGGTGAATTTCACACAAGTATCAGATGGATGAGACAAAATGGGTCAAAGGTCGGTCGTTGGTAAAGAGAATGTAAGTCTCAAGTTTTTCAATGCATTTAAACTAGACAATAGAGTCTTTCCATTGTTATTGTTAAGCAGATCAAAAGTCTTATGTATTCACAGATCCATATCCATGATTTTTATGTTTTTAAAGGAATGACAGTTATTTGTTTTAATAAAATATACTTACAAAAAAGACGAAAAAAGTGTTGATTGACCAAAACAAAAAAGACGAAAAAAGTGTTGGTTGACCTAAACCCATTTTGAGGCTTTGAATAAACTGATCATTTGGTTTATGACGCTGGACAATTAAAAATATGGTAAAGACAATTATACATGTACTGAGTTTAGTTTTATGCTCCTAAAAAGCTTATAGAACTATTCGGTTGAACGCGTCGCAACGCGCGCGAAGTTTAATACTAGTTGGATATAATAATTTAAGTTTTAAATTTTTTCATATTTATTTCATTAAAATAGTTACATCAAATCTAGTCGCTAACTATATTTACAAATAAAGAAATATATGTTTTTTATTGGTCATGATATTCACACAAGGTGTAGGAAATAGTGAAATATGATGGATCCAACCAATTCCAAAACTCATTACATTATGATTCCATTAATGATACCCACCAGGCCACAATTAACATTTTTTTTTCATTGGGGTCCATTTTTGTGTAAGGATTTTTCACAACTAAACATTAAAATTTTCGGGTCGGGACTAGGAAATAATGTAGAGTAAATTACAAAAATCGTCCTTTATGCACGATAGGATACAAGCCTGTTGGACGCTGATTGGCCAATTTATCTGCCACTCGTATTTTTCGTATCATCCAGAATGAACTTGCACTTCCGTCCCCGTGTGGCCTCTGGAGCACATCCATATAGCCGGCGCGAGGTCTAGGAAGTGGGAGCTTTCATCCAGGATGCCAAGTGTAAAATCTGAGCTTTAGCCTTAGTTGGACCTCGCGCGCGACCTAGGTTTTACCTATTTAGTCGGCACGGCTTTGTAGGTTTGTCAGATTGATGTAGTAGGAATATGGTCTCGCGACCTGATTGGTCTGCGCAGCTTTTTGGGACACCCTTCAAACCTTGTTCTGGAGCAATTAAATGTGGCTGATAAACCATCTGCCTCTGAAACAAGTTTCCTCACATTCTGTAGATAGAGATGCTTATCAAATAGAAGCTTCCTTAAAGCACAAGGAAGTTGGTGGTCAAACACTCCATATATCCGGTCACCTCCAGGCCGACTGACATTATAAATCCAAATTTAATGAAATGCAACAGAAATGAAATGTGTTTATATATATATACATACACACACGCACTACTACTACCTAATTAGCAATTATTGAGATATTGCTTACCCTCCATCTAGATGTTCCTTAAATATTATGTCAAAAGCATGACAAAGTTCCAAGATGGTGTAAAGTTGAGCCTGAAAGATGTGGATTTAGGTTAATTGGAGACAGGAACGAAACATTTAATGTTCTAAAATGTTAAAGATAGAATCTGCTTACTGCAGCATCAATTGCAATTGGTCTGCCAAGATGGTCTAACTCCGCTTCCATCTCATCAATACCTTTGTTTATCAGTGAAATGATGCCCGGTATTTTTGCTTTAATTACAGATTCCAAATGCTGCACAAAGAAGCATTTTATTTCGTGAAAACCATTTTTGGTTAAAAATATACATATATACACTGCTTTAAAAGTTTAGGTTATGGGGAAATTCTCTGATGATATTATTAATAAAGACAATCCCTTTATATAGGGAACAATACAAGCTAACCCTAATCTGTAAATACGGAAAAGATACACCTATATAATACAAAGGCTATCTCTAACAAATATACAATATTTATCTAAATAATAATAATAAGAATATCCGCTAAGACTCCCCCGCAGTTTGAACGGGTGAAGGTCCAACGCTCAAACTAGATCTGAAAGACTGAAACAACTGCTTAGAGAGCCCCTTTGTGAAGATATCCGCATACTGAAGAGCAGATGGAACATGCAATACCCGAATGTGTCTGATTCGAACCTTCTCGCGGACGAAATGAATGTCAATCTCGACATGTTTTGTACGTTGATGTTGCACAGGATTATCCGAGAGGTAGATAGCCGACACATTGTCATAGTATACGATGGAGGCCTTTCGTAAAGGTGTATGTAGCTCAATTAATAAGTTGCGTATCCAAGTGGCTTCCGCAACTGCGTTAGTAACCCCACGGTACTCAGCTTCAGCACTCGAACGTGAAACAGTAGGTTACCGTTTCGAAGACCAAGACAATAAATTATTACCCAAAAACACACAATATTCACTAGTAGAATGTCTCGAATCAGGACAACCCCTCCAATCAGCATCTAAGTAAGCAACTAAGTCATGACTCCTTGATTTAACAATTCGAATCCTGTAATCAAGCGTACCCTGTATATATCGTATAATGCGCTTCATGAAAGCATAATGGGGTTCTCGTGGGTCATGCATGAATAAGCAAACCTGTTGGACAACATAGGAAATATCTGGACGAGTAAAAGTCAGGTACTGTAGGGCCCCCGTAAGGCTGCGGTCTAAAGTGGGTTCGGCTACAGGTGGGCGTCAGATGCACTGAGTTTGGACGAGAGGTCCACATGTGTATGACCGGACTTGCATGCAGTCATGTTGGCACACCCAATGATTTCCTTTGCATACTGATGCTGTGATAAAAAGAGACCGGTAGACAGTTAATCAACTTTTATGCCAAGAAAATGATGAAGACGCCCTAAGTCGGTCATAGCAAACTCTCGTGAGAGAGTGCCAATGATATCTCGAAGCAAAGTGTCATTAGAAGCTGTTAACACAATATCATCGACATATAGCAATAAATAAGCAATAATAGCGGGATCCCGCTGATAAACAAATAAAGAGTGGTCACATGCACTGCTTTTAAACCCCTGCGATGTGATAAAAGTTGAAAACCATGTATACCATGCTCGTGGCGCCTATTTGAGACCATACAAGGACTTTTTAAGGCGACATACAAACTGAGGATCCCGTTGATCAACGAAGCCCGGGGGCTGGTGCATATAGACTGTTTCATTCAGATGTCCGTGTAAGAAAGTATTTTTGACATCTAGCTGATGAATCGGCCAATTCCTAGTGACTGCTAAAGATAAAACAGTCCTGATAGTCGCTGGTTTAACAACCGGACTAAACGTGTCCTCACAATCAATCCCGACAGTCTGAGAATTCCCGTTGACAACCAAACGGGCCTTATAGCGTTCCAAAGAACCATCAGACCAAAATTTATGTCCAAATAGCCACATGCAACGTATTACGGGGCGGTCAGTCGGTCTGGGAACGAGTTCCCAAGTATCATTATCCTATAAAGCATTAAATTCGGTCCTCATATCACTCAACCAATTAAAATCATCAAAGGCCTTGGCATAGGTTTTGGGGACCGGTGAGATGGTATTGGGAGTGAGATGGATAGAAGCGGATGTGGAACGGGATTTGGAACGGGTAGTCATGGGATGTGGATTAATAGGAGGTGGGCCGGATTGGTGTGAGGCTGTGGGTTGTGTGGGTGGAAGTTGGTCCGTGGAGGGTGGGATGGAAGAGGTAGGAGGAGGAGGCCGAGGGCGACGACTGTAAGTGATCGGATAGGGAGTGACAGGTGAAGGCCGAGTGGTAGGTGAAGGAGGGATGAATGAGAAACTGGGAGGGGGTGAGTCATCGAGAAAATGATAAGTGGTGGGCGTTTGTGGGATGGTATAGGGAAAGGTGGTTTTGTCAAAAGTAACATGACGGGAAATATGAACTTCACCAGTGGTAGGGTCAAAGCACCGGTATCCTCGGAAGTCCGGAGGATAACCAAGCAAAATGCAACGGATGGCTCTAGGGTGAAGTTTATGGGGTTAGGTGGCAGAAGTGTTGGGGCAGCAAGCACACCCAAAGACGCGTAAATGCTCGTAATCGGGGTGACGAAGATAGAGGGCGAAGGTAGGTGTGTAGAAATTTAATCGTTTGGTGGGTAATATGTTATGGAGGTATGTGGCGGTGTGAAGGGCTTCGACCCAAAAAATGGGGGGTAGGTTTGCGTGGATTAGGAGGGCGCGTATGATGTCGTTTAGACGACGAATCATACGTTCGGCCTGTCCGTTCTGAGAAGATTTTTGGGGGCAAGAGAAGCGAAATAATAGGCCATGATGGGTGGCAAAGCTTTTAAAGGCATGATTATCGAATTCTCCCCCAAGGTCACATCGGAAAGTTTTTATTTTACGTTGAAATTGTGTAAGAATTAGCGTATGAAATTTAGCAAAGGTAGGAAAGGCCTCGGATTTAAATTTAAGTGGGTAAACCCAAACGAAGTGGGAGAAATTGTCAACGAGCACCATGTAATATTTGTAACCGGTTTTGCTCGTGACTGGGAGGTCCATAAATCACAGTGTATTATGTCAAAAGGTGCAAAGGTAAAAGAATTTGATACTGAGAAGGGTAAACGTTTACTATTTGAAAGTTGACATGAATTGCAAACATTGGACAAATTATTTTTATTACACGAAAAATTGAAAGTAGGACGTAATAAATCTAAAACTTGATTCCCGGGGTGGCCGAGACGCTCGTGCCAAGGTAGTGTTGGAGTTGAAAGAAAGCATGTCTGCGGAGGTAGTTGTGGCGGAGTGAAAGGATAGAGGTCCCCGGTACTGTTGTGTCTTGAAAGAGTCCGTTTAGTGTAGAGATCCTTCAAACAAAAACCAAATGGGTCAAATTCAATAGACACATTATTATCACAAGTGAAACGTACGTCGTACAGAAATAAGATTTCTAATGATATGAAGGCTGTGAAGGATATCGGGTAAAATGTATGTTCGATTTGGTAAAGAGTGGAAGCCAGTGCCCGTGCTTTAGATTGGAATACAAGTACCATTACCGACCATAATTGACCTGCATACAGGACATGAACTGAATGGGAGCTGTAACACCTCGAAATTTTGTGTCCAATAATGTGTTAACACGTGTCATTAGCTTACACGTGGCATTTGATACTAAATAAAGGACTAATGTTGACAAACCTTGAAAGTATGTAAATTCGAGGGTTATAAATGTCAAACAAGGGTAAGTATTCTGTACAGCAACCCTAATCGATGCTCGTACCTTCAAACGAATAAATCATGGATCGTACGGAAGCGAAAAGCGGAAGAAAGTGAGAGATTACCAGCTTCAGTGGTTAACTGTGTCACCATGTTTAATTACACCTCTGAGTGACCCTTTGACAAACCCGAGGCTCTGTAACAGTAAAATACGCTCACTAGAATGTACTGTATAAATTCCGCGAAGTTCCGTTTTAAAACGAGAAAGTTATGATCAAATTCGTATGAGAAGGGTTAAAAGCGTCAACAATGAAAGTTAAGGCTTTTCGAATAATTAACAAACTAACCAGGGACTTAACAATGCGGGTAAATAACACGAGGCCCTTAGTTGTAAATAATTGAGGGCCAAATCGCAAAGTTACCCCTTCAAACCCGAAAGGTCAGGTTCATAATTACCTAAGATTTCGTTATTAATTACAAAGATTTAGCAATGATTACAAAAGATTAAAAAAACTGAAAATCTTGACCTCTCGCGGGCCGCGTTAAGTATCGGGTTAAGTTGACGCGGGCCGCGAGCCTCCTGGTTGAACGCGTCTGATTTGAAACTTCAGGCGGCCCGCGTAATAGTTGCATGAATCTTTCATGCGGGCCGCGTGAGACGCCCAGATGCAGAAAACTTGGACTAGCATGCCTTTTGAGCTAGTGAACGATCATTTAAGCAATAAGTGAGGCATGGGCACCCTCTACCTGACCCCTAGCACTTTAGGACACCTGCTGAACATCCATACTCACTTGTAGCCTGAGTTGTGATGATCCCATGCCATGTTTTGCACTATAAATAAGCATACATGGTTCACAATTGAAACACACCTCAAAATACATTCTCTGATCATTCTTGGAGCTCTCAAGCTTTCTTCTATAATCTTAAGTCTTACATTAAGCTTCTGTAAGTTGCCAAACCCTTTGTGGTCTCGTTTTTCAATAGTTTTAGCTTATAAATCGAACCGTCGTAATTAACGGTTGTCATAGCGATAATTCACGAATGGTCCAGTGAATTGTCGAATCAAAAGTAGTTATGTGATGGTATTTATGTGGGTAATAAACCCCTAAAAGGGTTCCCTCTGATCACCACTCTAACTAGTCCAAATGTCGAGTCAAACGTATACTTAAAAAGTCAACAGAAAGTCATTTTGCGATTTCTTGCATAATCTGTAATGTAGTTAATATGTAACTTGTTTTGATGTTCATAAAACATGATATTAAGCATATAAACTTGTCTAAACTCGTTTGATTCGGCCATTTGCTATATTGACCCGGTGCGGAACCGAAAGTCGCAAGAATTTGACTTTTGCTTTGACTACAGTTCTGACCCGTTTTAGTATAATGTAGATATGCCTTAGGACTCTCTTAGAATCAGGTTACATGATGGTGTAAACCTCTGTGACCGGTTCGTTGTTTGTCCGAGTCTTTTACACCTTTCCGTTAATTGCTTAAAAGTTGACCGTAACGCCCTTTTCAAAATAAAACGAGTATTTCGGACACGTGAAGGAATCATAACCTTGCTTACTGATTTCTAAGCATGTCCCTAAAGTTTCACGTCAATCCGAGGTCTAGAATAGGAGTTATGCTAATAGCGCTATTAAAGTAAACTTTTGTAATAAACGGCGCAACTAGCATAACGCCTATCTAAACCAAGATTTCGTCACCGAAACTTTTACCCACTGTTGTAAAATTATATTTTAGGAATATTAAAGATTTTTAATTATTTTTGACCTGCTCATAACCTAAGGTTATGGCAACGGTTCGGTAAATACCGAATACGCCCTTTTTGGTCATAAAATGAGTTCTACAAGGTCTTTTGACCCGATTCCAGTTGCTACTGATTTTAAATAATAAATAAAGTGTTTTAGACTTTATAAACTGGTCGGGAAACTCAGATTCCCTGTAGAACTCGGAAAGCCCATTAAAAGTCTTTAAAATGACCGAAAAACCCCTACGGGGCGTAATATTAACTTAAACTCGTTACGGGCATCACGGAAGGTATCCTACTGATACCACAACCTCTTTAAGGCACATTGACTTAGGAAACAAGTGTAGGACTCTCACGGTTACCCGTTGCGCCTAATACGCGCACTGTTCGGCTTATGTAACTAGTTTACATAAATTAGCCGATACGGGTCAAACCATATTATTGTGACCCCAAAATCCAGAGTGTGAATATTAAACCCATATAAAACAAGTCCCTGAACTTGTTGGGGCAGAATCACATTCCATTCTCGGTTTTTCGCCTTTCACGCGATTAAACCGTATCTATCTTTTGAAACTAACCGGTCTAGGCTACGGCTAATATAAAGACCCGTTAGGATTCTAATAGGTTATTTTAAAACCTTCGTTCAAGAATAGGAGCCCGGTAAAAGATATCTGTGATTAAATCGATTAAGGACAATACTTGCAAAGGTAAATACTTTTAACTTATTTTCTGATATACGGGCTTGGGTTATGGTATCTAAAATACCGCTTGGTCGGGCAATTGACCCCAACTCATTTGTAGTTGGGTATTATCAATGTGACCCGTTTTAAAATTTGATTTGTTGGCTTAACGCCTTTGAGGGCTTAATGACCATGTCCCGGATATCCTTGGCATCATTTTACGAAATGGCCATGACCTCGACATCCGGGTGTAGGCGTACACCCGGCATTATGTCTATATTAATTAAAGACGTAGCCGTTGGTTTACCCACCACGGTTTTACGCAATGTGGTGTGTCTATTAAACTTTAACTCGGCATGACCCGGGCGACCGAACGCATAGCAAACATGTAATTCGTTTACAAGATTTAATTATAAATTATCCCAAGTTATAAAAGAGTTTGTGCCTTGTGCATTCAAATCAATTTTTACAAACATTTTTCAAATGTGTCGGTTGAATGTATTTACCAGTGTAAACTGACGTATTTTCCCCAAAAAGATTAACTGCAGGTACTAGACGTAATCGGCTGGTATTACTCCTTAGCATCCTTAAGAGTCTCGCAAGCTTTTGATGTCTCATCCATGGAACAATACTTTTATTAATATTTTGATCCCCTATGGATACCATTCGACTAATTGTGATATATTCGATATTACAATCAATGGTTGAATTATATTTATCTTTATGCTTCCGCTGTGCATTTATATATTGTGTGGTTTGACTATAATGTTGCCAACTACGTCACGATAATCCCCCACCAGGCCCACCGGTGAGACACGTGGAAATCGGGGTGTGACAGGAGCCTGCTCCCGTATCCATTATGTCATTAGTCCAAGAGTTGTTCGGGTTCATCTGCATATTGGAAAAGGCTGCACTTAGATCGGATGGGCTAAGGGCATCGTACCCATATTGTTGCGGCCCAAACTGAGGGGAAGAGTACTGGCCCGGAGCAGCAAAGTGGGCTGGAGCATTAGTAGGGGCTGACTGGTTAAAGGCTGAACCATTAGTGGGCCGCCAATTGTTTTGGGTTGGGTAGGGGCAAGGGGTGTAGTCCACCAGGACCAATTGGGGTATGGTGAGTTGTATGCAGAAGGATTCCCTGTTGTCCAGAATGAGCGGCCGTAGCCAGCCCCACCACCCCGGTTGTCGCGGCGACCACCACCGCATCTGCCACGTCCGTGGCCTCTTCCCTTGATTGGTTAGTAGACTCAGTAGGGTGATCAGAAGAAGTGGCTGTGAGAGCCGGCTGTGGTGAGGAGTTGTTGCTAGAGTTCGTTGCAACCATAATAGAGGAAATGGCGCCTTTTTGTGCTTCAATGCGAATGGCCACATCTTGAAGAAGAGAAATAGCAAGATCCAGTCGGCTTCCTTGTTATTGATAAAGGAGGCGGTGGTGTTGTACTCAGCAGGAAGACCGCGAAACAGTTGTAAGACTAATCGTGCATCGGTGACAGGGTGATCGACATCTGCAAGTTGTGTGGCAAGGCTCTGCAGTTGTTGACAGTAATCATCCAGGGATGCACAAGCTAAGAGGGAAAGATTGCAGAATCGAGTTTCTAGTGCGGCTGCTCAGGCTTTCTTATTACTGAGGTAAAGCTTTTCGAGTTTATCCCAAGCCTGTTTGGCTAAAGTTGTGTTGGGCAGAATCCGAGGCAGAATGTTGTCCGAAACAGTGCTTCGTATCCACTGCAGGACAAGGGCATCAAGCTCTTTCCATTGAGCGTAAGAAGGGTCGGCCTTAGGTGGAGGATCAGTGCCGTCAATCAGACCGGCAACCTTGTACGCAACAACGTGAAGTTGGAATAGTTGTACCCACGAGGAGTAAGTCACCGTGGACCCGTCCAAGGTACGAATCTTGGACTGGATATTTGTGACTGAGTAAGCTGGGTGTAGGGCTGTTGGTTTGGTGGCGGCAGCAGAGGAATCAAGCTTGTCACTCATGGCTGAGAAGCTATGTTGTCAAAGACGCAAGGCGCAGGCGAGGCGCATCGGCCTCGCCCGGAGCCGAGGCGCAAGGCGCAAAAAAAGCGTGGGCTTTTTTTAAGAAAAGCGCACATAGAGAAAAAAAATATAAAAAATATGTTATGCTTTGAAAATAAATAAGATTCCACATATAAAATTAAAAAAACTATTATATATGTCATTTAAGATCATAAGATCATGTAGCTAATAGTTAGTAGCAAAAGTTTAGGACTTATATGTTGTAAGTTTTGGGTGTGTGAATAAAAGTCTCAAAAGGTGGTAAATTATTTGTCCCACATTGGTGTGGGAACAAAGTGAGTGGTTGTTTATAAGGTAAAGTCTTTACTACTCCATTGTAGCTTTATGACATGTTTTACCACAACTCCTACCCGCGCGCAAGGGGGGGTGCAAAAATGAGTTTCTGAGCTTGAATTTGGTTGAACTCGTGCGTGCCCGCACCTGTGGACACGAATGTGGCTCCGAAAACCCCGGGCCTGCGTGAGCCAGTTTTTGCCCGCACTCAGTTTCGTGTTTTAATGGTCATTTGTTCTGTTTTACCTTTTTTTCCCTGCGCCTAGGCGCGCGCTTTTTGCGGCTCGGAACCGTTTTTTCAAAAAAAGCCCATTTTTGCGCCTAGGCTACCACCAGGCGTTGTTGGTGCGCCCGAGCGCCTAGGCGCACGCTTTTTGCGCTTTTGACAACATAGCCAAGAAGTGAAAAGAAAACAGAACATGGACGAAGGGGGAGGGGCTGCCGACAGGTTTAGAGTCGAAACCCTAGGGTCAAGAGAAAAAAATTAGTTAAGGCTGTGATACCATAAAAGTTTAGGTTATGGGGAAATTATCTGATGATATTATTGATAAAGACAATCCCTTTATATAGGGAACAATACAAGCTAACCCTAATCTGTAAATACGGAAAAGATACACCTAAATAATACAAAGGCTATCTCTAATAAATATACAATATTTATCTAAATAATAATAATAATAATAAGAATATCCGCTAAGATGCTTATCTACCAGAAAGAGAAAAGGCCGAAGTTCTTATAATTTCAATAGATTTATAGTTAAACCTTTTAAAAGGTGTTTATATGTGCTTTTCAAAAGTGATTATGTTTTTTTTTTTTAATGGCAAACGGGATATATTAATCACAAAACAGCAGCAACCTAGCAAGAAGCTGGGAAGCCAAAATACACAGAATCAAGAAACCTTAAAGTTACAAGAACATACATCAGAGCCATCATAAAACATTTATATGTGCCTTCTCCACTCATCCCAAGATGGCACCTGGATTGTCGAGTTGTAATAAAATTGGACATTTAGGTGTGTTAATCATTTAAGAAAATAATAAATAGAGTGACAGTATATTATATTATTTTTGTGAAAAAAAGTGTCGATAGGTTTGTGACATGGAAATAATTTTTATCAGATTTGTTTAATAGTAAAAAGCTATACACTTCCACACTTAGATGATCAATTGTGTTGCAGCTAGCATACAAATTCAGAACTGATTCTTATATAATCAGTAGCATAATCTGTTTAACTAATCAGTAATCAGTCCCAAAATGGAAATCTGAACCTCATAATGAGCAGAACTTACTTGTGAGAGAAGTTTAGCCAGATACTCAGAACCCATTTTACTTGCCAGGTGTCCGTAATCGGGACTTGTGGCAAAATACTCCCATTCGCTCCGCCTTGCATAAATCATATCAGTATTCTTGTTGATATCAGCTTGGGATCTATTTACGATTCCCACCCAAGGGTGCTGAAGCCGATACGCCCTTCCTTCAAGGACCTTTACAAAGAAGATTTTTCATATCAGCATATAAACTTCTTTTAGAAGGTCCTAAAATATTCTATTAATATTTATAAAAGGAGAAATTATATGATCTGTTGATCTCACGTCCAATGCATTTGTTCCTTTGTCCATCAAATCAAGCTTGGTCAGCACCCCGAACGTCCTCTCACCTAATCAAGTTGACCGAGTTTTATAAAAAAAAATGATTACAAGAGGTAAGAAATTACCAGAAAATAAAGTAGAATGAAGATTTAATAAAAAATTGGTAAGCATACCCGATGGGTCCACCTCCCTGGCGAGTTTCATTGCATCGGATGTTGCTATATCTTGGTTGGCAGGAGAAATTGCCAGTATGAGGAGTTGGGCTGAACAAAATCAAGTAATTAGTAGAGTTCAATGCCGTTTTAGTCCCTGTGGTTTGGGCCATTTTACCAGTTTAGTCCAAAGGTTTCATTTTTAACCTGTGGGTCCAAAAAGGTTTCACATTTGCCATTTTAGTTATTTGCATATACTAATTACTTGCATATTCATATATATTAGAGTTAAATGCCATTTTAGTCATTTGCATATACTAATTACTTGCATATTCATATATATGAGGAGTTGGGCTGAACAAAATCAAGTAATTAGTATATGCAAATAACTAAGAAATGGCTGAAATGTAACAACAAGGTGATGCTAGGTAGGAAGGTTTCTAATAAAAAAAATCCCATATGCATATGTACTTGCATATTCATATATATTAGAGTTAAATGCCATTTTAGTCCCTGTGGTTTGGGCTATTTTGCCAGGTTAGTCTAAATGTTTCATTTTTAACTTTAACCTGTGGGTCCAAAAAGGTTTCATAGTTGCCATTTTAGTCCACTGAAAAAACTTCATCCATTTTTTCTGTTAACGAGAAGGCCAATTTGGTCATTTTGTATGTAATCCTGTTAACTAAAAGGGCAATTCAGCCATATAAAATGACCGAATTGGCCTTCTCGTTAATAGAAAAAACGGATGAAGTTAACCCAGTGGACTAAAATGGCAAATGTGAAACCTTTTTGGACCCACAGATTAAAAACGAAACCTTTGGACTAAACTGGCAAAATGGCCCAAACCACAGGGACTAAAACGGCATTTAACTCTATATATTATAATAACCAATAGTCAATACTATGTTTTACTTAAGTACATAAACAAGAAAAGAAGATAGAAATACAATACCTTCTGTTGGTGCATACGTCTGTCGACTTCGTCTTGTATCGAGTCTTGTATTCGTTTAGATAGATCAGGGCACGCAAAACGAGAAATATGGATGTGAAGTCATTTCGCACGAAATAGCAAACAGCTATTTCGTACGAAATCAGTTGTTCATTTCGCACGAAATGACTATTTCGTGTGAAACTGATTTCGTACCAACTGTTTCGTGCGAAATAGATCAGCCTATAAATACCTGCCTTGTGATTTCATTTGTAACTTTCCGGTTTCAGTGCCGAACTGCTGCCGAAGTGTCTACTCGCTGTAAAACTTTGTCAAATCAATCAAATAGACAATTAAAGTGAATATCTAGCTGTTTCGAACTTAATACGTTAGTTTCCGCATCTCGTATTGAGAAGAACACCTCTGAACGACTCGTTTCGGTCGTGAAAACGATCCTACACCTTCTCAACATAAGTTCGAACCATCTTTTCAATGTCTTCAACTATAGATTCAGGTTGTCCCTATGTTCGAACCATCTTTTCAATGTCTTCAACTATAGATTCAGGTTGTCCCTATGCATAAGAAATTGTAGGTCCGGTTTCGGGATCCAATCCGTGATTTTCATGATAATGTTCAAAGATGGAAGAGATAAGAGAGATGATAACAAACAAACTTTGTATTAATCCGGTAGTAAACATTACAAGTCGGCCCGGTTACATGACAACCGAACTAATACCAAAGAAGTATACATCCGGGGAGAAACCAAGTGGTGATTTCTCCCGGTGAGGTCTCAGACCTCCATTCTCTCTCTAGCACACACTTGTGCTCTCACTCTTGTGTTGCAAATGACAAAGTGTTGGTATTTATACCAAAACAAACACTGCAGGTCGAAGGATCAGACTGACTGGTCGAAACATCATCCTTCGATCAGACAGTCTTCGAAAGATACTCACATACCTCGAATGATATCCTTCGATATCCTTCGAGGTCCATCCTACGATGGGTATCTTTCGAGCTCATCGAAGGATATTCATAATCCTTCGATGCCTTATCCTTCGACACCAATGACAACACAGCAACTTTGTCTAGCAACACACACACACAGTCAAACCAACAACCCTCTCGTTTGACCACTTCAAACGAGCGGGTCTATACACGTTCGTTTGACCGTTTCACTAATTATTACAAATTCAGCATAAAATAAAACTAATCTATTCGACAAGCATCGGACACAAAATCTGCATCAACAAATTCCCCCTTGTCCGTTGCTGTCGAATGCTGAAAATGCAATTGCAATCAATCTTCAGCCAAGTATTCATCTTCTCTGTGTAGACAAATTCCCCCTTGACCGATGATCCAGGTAAGTAGCATCCTGATGCTCATTGTATAAGATTTCCCCCTCAAAGTACGCGTATCCGTGTTGAGTGTTGTGCAATTTCCTCAAAAGGATCAATTGACCGATCTTCCGCTGATCTTCCAAAACTCCAACCGGCATATGATAAAGGTTCCATTCTTAAACAACTGCATCAAGTCTTGATCTTCAAGTGTCTGTGCAAAACATTCCACGCTGAACCGTTTGAATCACCAGAAGATCATAAACTCTACCACCTGAGATTGCGTTTAGAATTTTACCGAAGAAATTCAACAAATGAAAAAATTTTTATCCCCCCATTTCTTTGGCAAAATCTCTAAACCTTAACAGATTCTTTCCACTTCAAAGAAACTGTCGTCAAATATTCACCAATTCCCTCCACCAAGCGGAACTGTTGTGTTTGGCCCATAATAGTCACGTTACCATGTTTGTCATTGCATCGGTAACCGTGACTACCCCACATTTCCAAACATCAAGTCTTCATCATCTCTTGTGTTCATCATGCTGCATCACCCCGCGTGTTCCCAAATCCCGTACGAATTTTGATGTTGAAACTTTGAAGCCCGGTATGAATAATCCTTGCGAACACCCGACCCGACTCCAAGTGAATTAAATGATTAACCCCAACACACTGTCTGAGTTCATAAAATTCCACAACATCTGGATCCTTCGAAACACCTGCATCAAACGAAAGATAAACACCAAGACAGCTTCGAAAGATGATCTTTCGAAGTCTTTCGAGCACATGTCACATATCTTTCGAGCATCTTTCGAGCACATGTCACAGATCTTTCGAACACCTTTCGAAGTTGGACATGGCTGATCCTTCGTACACTTCAGAATTGATCCTTCGAAGTCTTTTTGATCCTTCGAAGAACTGATGATCTTTCGAGCACTCCTGTTCATCTTTCGAATCTCCTTGTTCGAAGGATGATCTTTCGAGATCGAAAGATATCTTTCGATGGTTCTGACACAAGGACAGAAAGTACGACAGGTTGGTGAAAAGTTGATGTGGTAGGTGACCAACTTTCGCACAATTCGAAGCATGAAAATTTGAATTTTGAATTTTGTTTCATCCTTCGAAAAACTGTTCAATCTTTCGAGGACAAACAGCATCTTTCGAAATTTGAAGCTGTCAAGAACATCAAGAACACGGAGGACTGTTCATCTGCAGATCTGACCGAAAACACTTTGTATACAGTTTTTGATGATGGAAACTTGAAGATTTAGGAGAAAAACATAAAACCCAACACCCGGTTTAGCACAGATCTGGATATCCGGGTCCAGATCTGGGTTTTTCTCATTTTCACCTTTTTTACATCTTGAACAAAAACCCATAAAAATCACAGATCTAGAGCACATGTGACTTAGTAAACGGTTAGTTTTACTAAATCGGGCACCATGGCTCTGATACCAATTGTAGGTCCGGTTTCGGGATCCAATCCGTGATTTTCATGATAATGTTCAAAGATGGAAGAGATAAGAGAGATGATAACAAACAAACTTTGTATTAATCCGGTAGTAAACATTACAAGTCGGCCCGGTTACATGACAACCGAACTAATACCAAAGAAGTATACATCCGGGGAGAAACCAAGTGGTGATTTCTCCCGGTGAGGTCTCAGACCTCCATTCTCTCTCTAGCACACACTTGTGCTCTCACTCTTGTGTTGCAAATGACAAAGTGTTGGTATTTATACCAAAACAAACACTGCAGGTCGAAGGATCAGACTGACTGGTCGAAACATCATCCTTCGATCAGACAGTCTTCGAAAGATACTCACATACCTCGAATGATATCCTTCGATATCCTTCGAGGTCCATCCTACGATGGGTATCTTTCGAGCTCATCGAAGGATATTCATAATCCTTCGATGCCTTATCCTTCGACACCAATGACAACACAGCAACTTTGTCTAGCAACACACACACACAGTCAAACCAACAACCCTCTCGTTTGACCACTTCAAACGAGCGGGTCTATACACGTTCGTTTGACCGTTTCACTAATTATTACAAATTCAGCATAAAATAAAACTAATCTATTCGACAAGCATCGGACACAAAATCTGCATCAACAGAAATGCCTCATTATATCAGACTCGGATAGAGCTAATTAATCCGAATTATAAGGAGAAAGGTGGAGAAAAGTATCAACTGCAACTTTTGTCAATCCTGGTAAATCTATTAAAGTAAAGTTAACAACTGGAAGAACAAGAAAATCATGATATGATGTAAGCATTGTGTCAGAAATTAAGAATAAGAACAGCTAATAATATAGATTGCAGTCACTACAAACATACCGTTGGGGGAATAGATGCTGAGATGGATTGGGATTGGAGATATTTGTTTTGACGTCTCTGTTATTCTGACTGTTTCATCTTGAATCTCTTTACGTAACAAAGCTGTGTATAAGATCAGATATCTACGTTAAACTTTACATCATTGTCACTAAAAATTGATAATTTGCTTGAACTGTTATGTAGAAGAGTTTAGTAGCAGCAACTTCACATACAAAAATCAGTGAATCGCCTATGTGGCATGTGTCCAAATTCTGCATACTCCTCTTGCATGCCCTCTGTCTTGTGTAACTGCAACACCAAAGGTCTCCTTGTAACATTCCCTGAAATAGCAATGTTCAACATCAGTCAATAATGTGAAAGAAAGAGGAAAAACAGTTGCAAGTAGAATTAAAAAAGCAACTAACCAGATCCCCTAGGAAGAAAATCTCTACCAACGATGCTCTCTAGCACCGAAGACTTACCGGAACTCTATTATCAGCTCAATTTGATTTGCAAAACACAAGCAAATGATTAGATATAGTTAAACCTTCCAAAAATAAACACTATAAAGAAAAATGATCAGTTTGAGCATCGATTGTGACAACCCGAACTTTCAAGGTCCTTCTTTACGTGTCACTTGTTTCACAAACCTTGTTTTCACACTTCCTTTATGTTGTATAGGGTGCTTGTTTGGGTGATTAAGTAAGGTTACAATTGGTGTTGCATGGTATCTATGTAATATGTTGTTACTTATATACTCATGATTTAACTTTGATATTAACTTTGGTTTACACAACATATCAAACTGAAACACAACCTTCGCCATCATTAAGGTCCTTGTCACCCCAACCTTCGCCATCATTAATCATCGACGAAGGTTAACCTTCGTCAAAGATGTGAGGGTTCGTCGTGTAGGGCCACCAGCCCATATGGTTCGAGGCCTAGACTGGGCGGCCGTTATTTTAATTATATAAGAACTCGTCTAAACGGCATCACGTAAACATCAAACCCTAAATATACTTGACGGTCGTTCCCAGTAGTTCGAAGCCTCTATGCCCGATCAAAGCAATCTATTCAATATCACGGTTAGTGTCTTAGTGTTGTTATGCGATGAATTGTTGATGTTTTGATGCCATGAAAGATTAGGGTTATTAATATTATTGATAGTCTAGGAATTTGGTGATGAGGATTGATAATCAGAATACGATTATATTCATGATGCGAGTGTTGAATAATGAAACTGCTAGCCTGAGTTATTTGTGAATGAGAAATGTTAGGGATTGGATTTAAACTGTAACTGTGCATATGATTAAGACTCACGTTGAAACCATGATATTGTGATACGATGTTACTGTTGTAGCATAATTTGTTTTGATGATGATCAGCATAGAGGGTTTGCTTAAATATATGCTATAACTGTTGTTTGATTTCTTTTGATTCTGTTTGGAAATATGTTAACCGCTATGATCATTGACGAACCTTAGGCTAGATCGACGAACCTTAGGTCCGACGAAGGTTCATACTTCGTCGACAAGTAATTTGACAAACCATGAGAACCTTCGTTGCTATGTGTATGACGAACCATGGGAACCTTCGTTGACCTGTTTTTTATGAACAATCAGAACCTTCGTCATAGAGGAACTTCGTCGATCACTGTGCATGTTGAATGTGACAATGGATATTAAGTTATTGTTACTGTTTAATACATGAAAACAATGATTGGTTGTGAATGGGAAATCTGTTGGACTTGTCTAATTAGAACATTCACCGGTTGTGTGTTGGTATGCTACATTCAAACAAGATAGGAACTTGTATGAGAATTGAATATGTGCAACATGTTGCGAAGTAATCTTTGTGATAAACGTAAACTGTGTAAACACGTGGGTTAATCTATTATATGAAACTGACAATGTTATTAACCACGGTAGGGTTGGTTGATTAACTTGGATAACGGGTAACTAAACAAACCGAGCAAACCAAGGTGAGTTCACTGCTCTTTTCCAAGCATGCATCCCAGGGAGGGATATCTGGTAATTGTTCCGGGGAGGAACGTCGGGTTAATGGGATGTTTGTTATTACTCAGTTTCTATCATATAAGACCCCTTACATCTACCGATTGTTGCCGGGAAGGCAACGAGGTATTTAGTTGATAGCGCTATTAGGTTTGGCACCCTCACACCGGGCCGGAATGGACGGGCGTGAACTATTTACCTTGACCACTTGACCAATGCTTTGGTAGAGGCATTGGGGTTTGGGCAAGCACATCTAGTAGCCACATACGGTAATCGAGTTAATAACATCATCAAAACATAACGTTAAACTGTTTTATACACATATCTGGTAACTAAACGCGTTAACAAAACTTTGAACTCAACAGCGTTGTCTGACACACTTGTCTGAATGCTTGCGGGTCGTTAGATTTCTGATTATGGACTTGCTATCTGGGAGCACTGGAGTGGTCATGGATCGAAACTCTTGGATACTCGCTTTATTGATTATGAACATATGATTTGAAACATTTGAATTACTAATTACATTATGCTTCCGCTGAATACTTGTTTTGGTTTAACCTATGTCTTGGATTGATACTTTGAAATGAATGGAATGTTTTTATTAAATAATACGCGTAGTTCAGTGTGATTGGTGGCTTGGATCCTAGTACGTCACACGTCCCGTGGTGATTCCGCATGTGGTATTTTGGGGGTGTGACATCGATCGTATAGGATAAAGCATGAGCTCCATTTTTCACAAGCCAAAATGAAAGCATGAAGCATAAGCATTAGGAAGAGATATAAGAAACGAACTAATCAAATATGAACCGGCCATGTTCATGCTAGTTCGTTTAACTTTAATGAACAAATGATCGAACACGAACAATTAAATTAACAGAGTTTCTTGTTGGTTTCGTTTACATTCATTAAGAGTATAAACAAGCAGTTCACAAACGCAAATGAAACAAACAAAGATTACACAATTGAACATAGATGAACAAACATAACTAAGCGAACACCAGTTAAAAGTAAATGTGAACATCAGTCTACTGCGCCCAAAAAATTAATAAAACTAGACTAAGTTGTAACAAATGATATGTTTAATTTCATAAATCCTGCAATGGACCTAAACATTTAAATGAATATACAAACCAACGAACTTAAACAAACATTCACTAATGAATATAAACGAACGTTCATGTACACGAATGAAATGGACGACACATGTGTTCGTGTTTTCATGAAACGAACAACAGTGTTCGTTCGTTTATTAAGTAAACGAGTCTATACACATAGATTTCAAATTCATAAATTATGAATGTTCTCTGCAATTAGTGTGTAACTAGACACCTCAATCGCAAGAAACCTACAAAAACAGAACACCTACACCTCAATTACTAGAAACTTATAAAACCAAACGCCTTAGGGCTTTCATTTCTATCATCACCAAACCATTTTTCGCTCAATATAGAACACAGAGTCTATAGAAACCTCATTACAAGCATAAAAAAGTCGCACACTGCAAACATACACAAACACATTGTAAAAGCATAAATATCATCAACAAATTATAAAAAATCATACTGGAAGAAACAAACCTGACCGCCAACGACGGCAACAGACGGAAGAGCATCCCAAAGAGAAGAAAAGGCGGTGTCTCCACCGCCATAGTCTCCGAGAGCAGTGCAAGCTCTCTGAATACGGTTGACCAGACCGATCAAGCTCTCCATTATCGCAATTACGGTTCTCGTTTTGGCTCGAATCAACGAATAATAAACCCTAGCGGAAAGCGTATGGTCGTAAACTGAGAAAAAGCATGGATGTGAGAGTTTAGAGAGAGGGAGAGATATGGAACTGGTTCGACTGTGGAAAGTAGTATCGTCTCCAAGTATGTAACTGTAATAAGAGGGTTGTGTGCTAACGTACGCACCGTTATTTTGCCAAATTTATGTATATTTCTCGATAATACAAAATGATTGTTTTATAAATAAATAAAAGGTAATCAGTACGTTATTTTTGTCTTTTTAACCTTTTGAAACAAAACATCAGTCGAATCTTGTTGATTAAAATGAAATATTATGAGAAAGATATTAGGATGGACAGCGTGTAAACTGCGTTATCTGATTGCCACGTTTGCAATTTTGTTCAGTACATATCGAAACATGTGCTGTTAGCGACGGTGTACTGGTTGTACCTGCGAATGATACACAAACCCATCTCTCTCTCTCTTTCTATCTCTCTCTCTCCCATTTCAACGGTGATCACTGACTGCCATTTGTGTTTGCTACGCGAGGTAATGCGACTAAGGGTCTGCGGCTGTGTCTACCCGCATACCCGGAAGGGGTACCCACATGGTGCCCTGAAGGGGTATGGTCCCAGATCTCGCGTCAGCATCGACCGCGAGTGACCATTACCCTTATCAAAACCCCCACCAGCCAACAACCTACTTGTGCCCATGCGAGAACGCGTCGACACAAGGGTTGAATCCAATCCATCTAGTGATGAAGGAGGACTTACCTGGAACATGAGAACGGTAGAGTGATGCGACATAGCATCACATCTGATGTATGAAAACGGAAGTATTCACAGTGATGCGGCCTTGCACCGCGTCCAGTGAACACTTCTATCAATACAAGGAAGCTGGATAACAGCAACAGTCACCACAGGCGACGATGCGGCCAGCACTGCATCTCGCGTATTTCTTGATCACAAGAAAGAGACGCGATAACATCAGATGTTACCGCAAGCAGCGATGCGGCTCGCACCGCATCCTATACGCTCAAACAAGTGGGACTGACACCACAGTGCAAGTGGAACCAATGGCAGTCACCTGTCAGGTCTACGTAAGCGACAGACTGACGTGGCGTCGTCTCCCCGGCCGACATGTCTGACACACCTGCAAAGGTGCAGCATGCCGTCAGTCTATCCATCCACCTCCTCCTTCACTCCTCGGCTATAAATACCAACCCCAAACCAGGTTTGAGGTATTGATGCGTGGTTGAAAACCGGTGTTCGTTAATGCTTAAGTTGATGTTTTTACTTGACTTTTAATCGGGAATAGCCTACTTTTAATTAGATTTGTGTTTTGCAGGTTTAATGAAGTTTAAGGAGCTTTTCGGGAGCTTTACGGATCACCAGGTCGAAAACCGAAGCACCAGAACGCGTCATGGATCAACCGGGAGAGTTAGGAGCGGAAAACGGAGGATTCACAAAGGAGAGCCTGTCGCCGACGGGGTCCAGACCGTCGGCGACGCCCCCTAGACAAGCCCGTAGGCACATGTTGGCCGTATCCAGGTGTTTAGGCCGTCGGAGCAGGAAACAAAACCAAGGCCCGTCGCCGACGGGTTGAGGGCCGTCGGCGACGGCTTGTCAAAACCAGCAACGCGTATTTTTGAGTTGTGGGGGTTAATCTCGATTTTGATTGGATTTCTAGCATTGAAGACGGGGGTTACACAAGAAATTGAGTTGGAATAATCATCTTGGAGCCAATAGACACCATCTCTTACACTCTCAATCACCTACCCATTCCATCATCATCTTTCAAGAACCGAATCATCATCAAGAATGACCATCAATCATCCCTAATTCCTCCATTAAACCCTAATTCTCCATTCATTATCCATCTCACTATTATTCTTCACCAAACCTTCAACATCCATCAATTCTCCATCCAATCAAGCTTCAAGATGAATCCTTCCGCGTTCCAAACATCCGGTGATCAAGCTTCTTCAACCATGAGCGGCTAATCATCTCGGTTTCACCCCGGTGTAGGTAGTTGTTAATTCTAGGGTTTTGAATTGTTCTTGTGTTAACTTAGTGACAATTTATATTTGGTTTTTGAAACTCTTGACAATAGTATTACATTTGTTACGAATTCGTGAATTGTCGAGCGATGTTAAAAGTTATGACTTTGCGAAACGGTGATATGTAATTGTACATTGTCATTGTTAGGATTTACTTGTGTTGATTACAAAGTGTCTTTTTGTCCGTTCTTCGGGGCGTTGATAGTTAGTAGCACCTAAGTCACGGTACACTAAATCCGTTAATCAAATGCATTTGAGTTGAAACAAGAACTTGTAGAAATCCTAGGTTGATAATTACCGAAACCGGGTGTGATTCCCTTTTAATATTATTGTTTTCATATCCAGAAACTCTTGCAATCGTTACGTAGTAGTTGTTAATTAAGCAATTCAATTTCAGTAATCCAATTTCACATCTTTCAATTAAACGAAAACCCAAAAATACTTTAGCAAGCTTCATAAATTGTGACAAGTTTTATAATTCAGTCAAATCCATACACAAACCACATACTCTTCGTGGATCGACCCCTTACTACCACTGACACATTGTTAAGGGTAATTTGGGCATATAAATATTATCTTTGACCGGAGCGCGACACTCCGATCAAATTTTGGCGCCGCTGCCGGGGAGTGCGTGCGCTTTGTGTTTGGATATTGTTTGAATTTTTTTTTGTGATTAACTGTTTAACTTGTTTAGCTTTCTTTTTGTATTGTCTTTTTCCTTGTTACGCGGGGTGTGTTACTTGTGCAGGTTACAGGTAGTGCATGCGTACACGAAATTCCGGGAGGACTTCACCTTTAGTCTACGAACCGGAAATTGAAAGACTTGCAAGAAGGAACCTAGCAAGCCGGTTAGAAGCAACTCTTGCTTCTAATCAAACCAACCAAACACCACCACTCACACCGACCATTGAAACCGATTCAATGGCAAACCACAACTCCAACCAAGACTTTAACCCCAACCAAAACCTCCATCCAAATCAATTCCAATCCCGAGGAACCTTTTATCCCGCTCAAAACTCCCAACCTATACCTCAAGAACAACCGGGTGGTAACACCAACGCAAGACCACCTACTCCACCTTTCCGAAACCAAAATACCAACAACACCCAACGAACACCTCAACAACAAACCCTTCACCGACAAGCATCGTTACCTATCAACCTTGATGATCGGAATGTCAATTCCGACCGAAGAGGTAACCGTGATCGCGGCAATCCCGCAAATGAAGACCCGTTTTTCAACATCGACGATTTAAGGAATGCAATCCCCGATGATGAACCGTATAGTGTTCCCGGTTATCAATCGCCGGAACACGTAAGCATTCATACGGAAAATTCGGACGATGGGGGGTATTACGATGATCGGGCTAATGATGATGAAGATTGGGGTTATGTGAATAGGGGAAACGTCTACAATGCTAGAAGGTATGACGATGAGGAATTTGGTTACCAAAACGCCAATTATGTTGGGGAAGATGAATACGGTTACGGAGGTGGAAGAAACGATGGTTATGGGAACAACCGTCAACCACAAAACAATAACCAAAGGAACCGGAATGATGGGTTTTACAACAACAATAACAACAACAACAATGTAAACCCTAACCGGATTCCTCGTTTTGTGGGAGGTGGTAACCCAAGGGATAATCGAAGGGGGGGATCAAAGAGGTGAGAGAAGGGATAATCGAAGACCGGTCGATCAAGAAGTTAATGGGCCACAACGTCGTCAACAACCTCCACGGGGAGTAAATGACCGTTTCCGACCGATAGTGACCGAGAATAATTCTCTGATAGTATGCGAAAGGAGGATGTTTGATTGTAAGCCGCATTACATCAACATACTTCCTCATTTCAACGGGAGGTCCAATGATGAGCCGTACACGCATTTAACGGAGTTTTCTTCCATTTGTGATACTATTGGAGGGCATAATTTCGCACTAGAGGAAGTGAAGCTTCGGTTATTTCAATTTTCGTTGAAAGACAAGGCAAAACAGTGGTTCCTTACACTTCCGGCCAATAGTATTCGAACTTGGGAACAAATGCAACAAGCATTTTTGGACGAATACTATTCTATGGCAAAGACCGACGATGCGAGAGATGAAATTCGGTCATTTCGTCAACTTTCAAGTGAGCCTTTACATGAAGCATTTACCCGATTCAAAGAGCTAATGAGGAGATGCCCACATCACCAAATAGAAAAATGGGAGTTGGTGAAATGCTTTGTACGGGGTTTGGATGATGCAACTTGGAATCGGCTTGAGACGACAAGCAATGGCACACTCTTGAGCAATCATGAGGATGATGATTGGGAATTCTTGGAAAGGATGAGCAAACGATCCAAAGAAAAAGAATCGGCCGATAGAGCAAAAAGACATCCTGTTTCCCGGTCACTTCCCGATCTTGATTCCAAGGACCGGATTTCCACCTTAGAACGGGAAATAGCTCAATTGAAAAAGAAGAAAGAGATGAACGCGGTTCAGTTTGCGGTTTGTGAAGAATGTGGGGATATTGGGCATGCGACCGAGCAATGTTCAATGGGGTCGAGTGGTTACACCGAAGAAGTCAACCAAGTGTATGGAGATAGAAAACAATATGACATGAACTCCAACACTTACCATCCGGGTTTGAGAAATCACCCCAACTTTCGGTATGGCAATGCTTCAAATCAAATGAACCCGAATTTCCAATCGGGTAACCAAGGAGGAAGCGGGTCATCATACCAAAACCGCCAAGGTGTTAACCAAGGAGGCTACCAACGGAATTACAACCAAGGGTACCAAGGTGGGTACCAAAAGAATTACAACAACCAAGGCGGTAACGGAAGTGGGTCAAACAACCAAACCGGTGGTGATGATGTGACAACTCGAATTTCCAAGATTTCCTATTTTTGCATTTATTGCACGTTCTTGTATTGCTTAGTTGATTATTTGCACAATTAGTTGCTATGGAACTGTAATGTTTTAATATAATGAAGTGCATTGTGTGATTGTGCATGACAATGTGTTAATTATGATAAACTTGTCAAATGTGTGAACTTGGTGGTGAAACTGTGTAATTAATTGGAATAGTGCACTATTGTAAAATATAATACTTGAGGATGTAGAGGACAATTAGTGGAATTCTAGTAATACATAACCCTAAACTCTTTCACTAATCATTTGGCACAAAAACCAAAGCACGTACATTCATCTCTCTAGTAATCATCATCACCCAATCATTGGCAAGACATCACAAGTTTGATTCCTCTCTTTCTCTAGGATCAACACAAGGTAATTGATAATCATTGTTTATTGATTGTTGATTTGTCATCTATTCTTGATTCTTGTAAATTCCTGCAAACCCTAGTTCTTGATATAATGGTCCTGTAATTGCTGAATTGAATCTTGATTATCGTGTTATGATAATGGTTAGTCGTAAAATCATTGTTGATGGCAAAATATGCTTGGTAATATGAAGTTGTTAACTGTTAAAATGATTTCCTGCTATGTAAAAGTGATGAATTTAGGGTTTTTGTTCGTATGAAATTAAGAATGTAACTGCTACAATCGAACTGGAATATGAACATTTGTTTGTCTGAGTTTAATGCTTGAATGTAGCCGAGTTTGTGTGAATGATTAAGATCTGAGTTTGGCACTCTAGTCCGAATTTGATAACCTCTTCACAATGGTCCGAGTTTAAAGGGAACCATAGGGTCCGAGTTTAACTAAAGCATGGTAGTCCGAATTTAAAGGGAATCATAGGGTCTGAGTTTAATTAACACATATGTCCGAGTATAATGAGTTCATATGTCCGAGTTTAATGTGCTTTCATTTGGTCCGAATATAATATCTCATAAGGTCCGAGTTTAATGAAATGACAATTGGACCGAGTTTATTGATGACATTGGGTCCGAGATTAATGGGTTGTCCTTGGGCCGAGTTTAATGACATGGTCCGAGTTTAATGGGTTGTCCCTGGACCGAGGTTAAGGTGAATGTCTTGGACCGAGTTTAATGGGTTGTTTTTGGACCGAGTCTAGTGGATCACCATTGGTCCGAGTTTAATAGATTAAAGGTGGACCGAGTTTGCTATGCCACCCATGTCCGAATTTATATGAGAATCTAGGTCTGAGTTTGTATGTTGATTAATGTCTGAGTTTGTATGATGATTACATGTGCTATCTGAGTTTTTGAACAGGGGAGACCCCCCCCATACTGTCTGAGTTTTAGAAGGGCAAGGCCCTGTCTGATATTATGTGATGTTCAATTTGAAACAATGAACTGTGTGATACAATAACAGCCGGTTCTGTTCTGCATATGTGATATCTATGTTGCTGTAATTGTGGTATATTACTGTGCTTATGTGCAAACCATGTTAGTTGAATCAGTAATCGATTATCATATACAGTTGATTGAACGCCAAGACTTGTAAACCCTAATTGATAATTGGTTTCAAACACTTACATTATATCATGTGCAATATATCCTAGGTCGTGTGTAACGGACTTAGGCAATTGTTAAACCCTAGAGCATAGCATACCGAGCAAACCAAGGTGAGTTCACACTCCTACTAAGGCATGGGATTCCCGGGTCGTGGGAATGGGTTAAAGGTTTCAATTGACTTAGAACGTACAAATGCTTTTCCTAGACTATCACCTATCATGGTCCTCGGATGTCAGGACGGTTCCGTAGGTTAGGATAACACCTACGTGGTCATATGCCAATTACTGCCTCGGATGTCAGGCACGCACGTAAAACCTACGTGTACGCATTACTTACTTCTATCCTCGGTACAAAGGATACGTACGTGAAACCCACGTACACCCCCGCGTCTCCTATCCTCGGTTATGAAGGATACGTACGTAAAACCTACGTACACCCCATACGCGCTACTGTTCTCGGACGAAGAACAGGGATGATACGAGTAGTTGATACGAATAGTCTAGTGGTCACATAACATGGGAAGCCCCCACCTGTACAACTTACTATTGGCCCAGTAGAGCCACCCGTTACTTACTGTTACGCACTTACTTACTGTGAACTCGCTCAACTAGTTTGTTGATCATTCTGTTACATGCCTTGCAGATCGTTAGGTACTTGGAGCTTGCACTGGAGAAGCGGGTCGTTGTGGGCAAGGATCGTGGTTTCTACGTTGAACTATTATGACATTTAAAACTATTAACTATTGTTGGATTATTTACTATGCTTCCGCTACACTTTGAAACTATGGTTATGTTTTGAACACCTATCGTATTGGATGGATTGGTTTACATTTATTTTACTTAATATTAATTACATGTTCAATATGATTGGTGGCTTGATCCTGGTCAGTTACGCTCCCAAGCGGTGATACTCCGCGGGTGGATTTTGGGGGTGTGACAGATGACTTGAGTGCCAAGATGGATGCTTTGCTCAACATGCAAAAGGAGACTCACAGTGATGTCAAAGAAATAAAGAAGGCAAATGAGATCCGAGACAAAGCACACGAGGCATTGGCGAAACAAGTGGGTCAACTAGCGGAAGAAGTGGCCCAAATAAAGGGAGGCATGGGGAAGCTTCCGAGTGACACCACCATGAACCCTAAGCATCAAGGGTCGAGCTCGAGAAACACACGTGAGGTACCAATTAATAAAATTACTTTACGTAGTGGTCGAATTGTTGATAATGGTGTCAAAACACCACCACCCCAATTTGTTGAAGGGGTGGTGGAAGATGCTAGTGATGAGGAGCTTGAGGATGGTCAAACGGGTCAAAATAAAAATGATTTGAAAAAGGATAATGTTACTCCCGTTGCGACCATCCCCGTCCCCAAGGCTAAGGAAAAGGGTGTGGAGGCTAATACCGCCCCTTATCCCGAAGCATTGAAGGGACCGACGAAAAAGGTTGTAAACAAAAGAGGTCCACAACAAGAAGAGTTGTTGGAAATTTTCAAACAAGTAAAAATCAATTTACCTCTTTTGGATGTAATTAAACAAGTACCGTCGTATGCTAAGTACTTGAAAGATTTGTGTACCCAAAAACGCACTCACAAATTTCCAAAAAAATTAGATTTAACCGAAAACGTGAGTTCGATTCTTTCGGGTGCACTTCCACCTAAGCTCCAAGATCCGGGTGCGCCCATCATTTCAATTCAAGTGGGTGATTTTAAAATCAACCGGGCACTTCTAGATCTTGGTGCTAGTGTAAGCATTCTACCGGGTAGTTTATATGACCAATACGAGTTTGGTCCACTTCAATCGTCTAACACCACCGTGGTGTTAGCCGATTTGACACCCAAACTACCCCGTGGAATTGTTTCGGTTGTGATAGTGAAAATCGAGGACTTTTACTATCCGGTGGACTTTCTTGTACTTGATTATGTGGCCAAGGACCCAACCAAACAACCTACGGTGATTTTGGGTCGACCGTTCTTAGCAACTGCAAATGCTCAAATTGATTGTAGAACAGGAACGGTTGACATGACATTTGGAAACCGGAGGTTGAGGTTGCATGTTTTTTCCGGACTTATGAACCCTCTAGTTGATGATGAATGCTATATGGCAGACATTGTTGACACGTGTATACCTCTTTGCGACACAGTCGTTTATGGGGAAAACACAATGGAGGATCGTTATGTGTTTAACAGGTCACAGGTGGAGGTGGAACAAAGCATGGACGAGGAAGTGAGGAGTTTGGAGGTGCTTGCGGTTAGAGAAGGAAAACCGACATGGACGCACCAAGTTGAAAGCTTACCGGAGAGCATTGATACTAAATTGAAGCCGTCTTTAGTGGAGCCTCCGGAAGTGGAGTTGAAAGCGTTGCCGAAGCATCTCAAGTATGCTTATGTTGGAGAGGGCAACACTCTCCCGGTTATCATTGCATCAAATTTAACCGGAGAGCAAGAGAAAAAGTTGATGGAAGTGTTGGTCACCAATCGGGCGGCGATTGGATGGACCATTGCGGATTTGAAGGGTATTAGTCCCTCGGTGGTGATGCACAAAATCATCACGGAAGAGAATGTGACTCCCGTTCGAGATGCACAAAGGCGGTTAAATCCGAATATGCGGGAAGTCGTGAAGAAAGAGGCGTTGAAGTGGCTTGATGCGGGTATCATTTACCCAATCTCGGATAGCCAATGGGTGAGCCCAACACAGACGGTTCCCAAGAAAGCCGGTATACAAGTCGTCAAAAATGACGCAGGTGAAGAGGTAGCTACCCGGCCGGTAACCGGGTGGCGAATTTGTATTGATTATAGGAAGTTGAATACCGCAACTTCCAAAGATCATTTTCCTTTACCTTTTATTGATCAAATAGTTGAGAAATTGTCAGGGCAAAAATTTTATTGCTTCCTAGATGGTTATTCTGGTTATAACCAAATTGCCATCCATCCGGAAGATCAATCAAAGACTACATTTACATGTCCCTACGGTACCTTCGCATTTAGGCGGATGCCGTTTGGATTATGTAATGCTCCCGCCACCTTCCAAAGGTGCATGATGAGTATCTTCTCCGATATGGTGGGAAAGTCTTTGGAAATCTTCATGGATGATTTCTCAATTTTTGGATCATCGTTTGAGACTTGTTTGGACCAACTAGATAAGGTATTAAAAAGATGTGTTGAAACTAGTTTGGTCCTAAGTTAGGAAAAGAGCCATTTTATGGTTCAAGAGGGAATTGTGTTGGGGCACGTAGTGTCAAGTCGTGGGATAGAGGTTGATCGTGCTAAGGTACAAGTCATATGTACTCTACCATATCCCACGACTGTTAAGGGTGTTAGGTCGTTTTTAGGTCATGCGGGGTTTTATCGGCGGTTTATTAAGGGTTTTAGTGATATAACGAAGCCTTTATGTAATTTGTTGCTAAAAGACCAACCGTTTGACTTTAATGAAAGTTGCCAAAATGCTTTTAACAATTTAAAAGAAAAGTTAGTGGAGGCCCCAATCTTGCAATCGCCAAATTGGTCGTTACCTTTTGAGATTATGTGCGATGCAAGTGATTATGCGGTGGGGGCCGTGTTGGGACAACGGGTTGACAAGAAACCCGTTGCCATATACTACGCAAGTAAGACTCTTTCGGATGCACAATTGAACTACACAACTACCGAAAAAGAGCTACTTGCGGTGGTATATGCATTGGATAAATTTCGGTCTTACATATGGGGTAGTAAAGTGATTATTTACTCGGATCACACTGCAGTTAGGTACCTCATGGAGAAGAAAGATGCAAAGCCGAGATTGATCCGATGGGTATTGTTGCTCCAAGAGTTTGATTTGGAGATACGGGACAAGAAGGGTATTAAGAATGTGGTAGCGGACCACTTGTCCCGGTTGATGGTAGAAGATGATCCGAAAGCCTTTGAGATCAATGAGTCTTTCCCAGATGAGCATATAATGAAATTAGATAAATTGCCATGGTATGCTAATATTGTCAATTATCTTGTTACAGGTGATATGCCGGCGCATTGGGATAGACGGAAAAGGCAACACTTCATGTCCCAAATCAAATACTATCGGTTGGAAGAACCGCATCTGTGGAAGGAGTGTGCGGATCAAGTTATACGGAGATGTATTGATGACGAAGAGATTCCGAGCGTGCTGCAACATCTACACTCGTTTGCATGTGGTGGTCACTTTAGTGGTCACAAAACGGGTCATAAAGTGTTGAATAGTGGCCTTTATTGGCCTACTATTTTCAAAGATGCAAACGAGTTTGCCAGAAATTGCATAGAGTGTCAAAAGTTAGGGGGTATCTCAAAAAGGGATGAGATGCCCATGCAACCAATCCTTGTAGTCGATGTTTTCGATGTATGGGGTATTGATTTCATGGGCCCATTCCCCAATTCCTATGGCAATTTGTATATCTTGGTGGCCGTTGACTATGTGTCAAAATGGGTCGAAGCAATAGCCACCAAGACAAACGACCATTCCGTAGTATGCAACTTTGTCCAAACCAATATTTTCTCAAGGTTTGGGATTCCTCGTGTCATCATAAGTGATGGAGGATCTCATTTTAAAAATTTTCGGTTTGGCAAACTCTTAAAACGGTTTGGTGTTGACCATAGGATTGCTACTCCCTATCACCCGCAAACAAGCGGGCAAGTTGAGGTGTCAAATAGGCAAATCAAACAGATTTTGCAAAAGACCGTGCGGGCGGACCGTAAAGATTGGTCAATTAAATTGAACGATGCTTTATGGGCCTACCGAACGGCGCATAAGACACCCATAGGCACTACACCTTACCGGTTGGTCTACGGTAAAAATTGCCATTTACCGGTTGAACTTGTGCACAAATCGTTATGGGCTATTAAAGAGGTTAATGTGCAATATGATGATGCAGGTAAGGAACGGAAGCTCAAGTTGTGTGAATTGGAGGAGCTAAGGGAGACGACATATGAATACGCATCTCAATACAAGGACGGAATGAAGAGAGCGCATGATGCCAAGTTGAGGAAGAAAGAATTTGAAGTGGGTCAAAAGGTGTGGCTTTACAATTCAAAGCTCAAATTCTTTCCCGGAAAGTTCCGAAGCAAATGGATGGGACCCTATGTTGTCACCCGGGTTGGACAATTGGGTGATGTTACTATCGAGGACCCGAAGGACGGGGTACGGCAAACGGTAAATGGTCATCGGCTAAAACCGTTTCTCGAGGGTAACGAGAAAGTGGATGCAAACAAGGAATCGGTAAGCTTCGTGGTAAGTTTCCCGGTTTACGAGGTCGAATGAAAAGGACCGGTAACACTTTGTGTAAAGTTATGTATATTTGTTTAATTGTTTGGGTGTTTCGAGGATTATCGTTCTCAATTCTTACTAATCCTTCTTGATTGTGTGAAGTCAAGACATTACGAATGGGTCATGAAGATACAAGGTATGTTCTTAGACTTGTTTATGTGTATTGAGGACAATACACGATTTTTTGGGGGGTGGTAGGGCTGTTAACGACGTCCATGCTATGCGTAAGTTTTGTTTTAACTTATAAAAATCACAAAAACATTTTTAATAATTTTTAGGATTTTTTAGTGTACATAGCCCTTTAATAAAAGTCAATAAAAATTCTCTTTTCTTTTAAAAAAAAAAAAATTTACCAACCCGTCGGCGACGGGGTTGTGACCGTCGGCGACGGCTTCAAAATATGGCCCGTCGGTGCTTGTTTCCGTATCCAGATACTTAGCCCGTCGCCACCGTTGCCCATTTCCCTTGCCCGTCGGCGACGGGGTGAGACCCGTCGGCGACGGGTTGCCAATACTCGTCCGACGCAGATCATGTTTAAGCGTTAAAATCGATTAAACAACCTATATTTCACCTAAATAGTCACCGACAAAAGCCGCATGAACCACAAATTCGGTCCACAACTTCCCTGCATCATCCAAAAGCCACAAATTCCCTGCTCTCTCTCTCTCCTACTTACACACTTCCTTCATCTTCCTCATCTTTACCTTAGAACCCTAAAACCTTCAACCTCTCATAACTTTCTCAATTCTCCACCAAATCCACTGATTTTTGGGTCCATCTTGGGTGATTTTTCAAGACGAACAAAACCCCCAACACGGTTTTCATCAATTCGTGCTATTGTGCGAGATTTCTGGGCGTGTTCTTTAGGGTTTTTGAAAGGGTGTTCATCAAGTTGCTTATTTGCCATCTTTTCTTAGTTCTTCTTGTTTAACAACAACAAAGGTATGGATTCTTCTTAAATTTATGCTTGATTATCATATGTTAGTGTTTTTCTTCCGAAATTTTAAACTTTTTTGTTTAAGAGTAGGTTGTTTAGACAATGTATGTTGTGCTAGCATGATTTTGAGTAAGATTAGTTGTTTTGAATGGAATTTGAGTATGTCATAACCATAGTGAAGTGAGTACACTGTTATGAACATGATTGAACATGAAGGTGATGTTGAATTTTGTTGAAATTATAAGAGATTGTAAGATTAACAAGAAAATTAATGAGAGTATGATAAAGTGAGCGACTTTGGAAGTTTAAAGAGGCAATTCTACATTCACTTGTTAATTAAAATGTCAACATCACACCTCATGTTCAAAGTTTGGGAGTTAATGAAGGTTGAATTTATATTGATGTTGCTTGTTTGTGATTGTAGTTATGGCGGGAAGCAAGAGACAAAAGACTACAGGCCAAGCTTCATCATCCGGGGTTGGTTCTTCTTCCGGTTTAATACCGAATAAGTGGGAGCAACTAAGCTCCGTGGAGGAGAATGATCCGAGGTTGTACAGGCAGGATTGGGAGTGGGCGAAGTTCAGGGATAGCCAAAGTGCTAAAATATGGGATGACGAGAAGAACAAACCGTTGTCCCATTATCAAGACAGGAAGTTAGAGGCTAAGTTGTGGAAGTGGAAGATGGTGAACGGTGTGAATACCTTAGTGCCAACAAGGGTAATATGTGAAAGGGTGGTGAACGTGGAAGAATTTCGTAACATCGGGATTGTGCAAATGTTTGAGCGTTTAGGATGGGAAAGCGTTCTTGATTGGTGTGAAGATAATACTTCCAGGATTTACTTGTCGGAAGTATGTGAATGGTTATCTACCTTGAAGCTTTTGAACAAGAATGAATCTCCTTCACAGTGGAAGTTGGTGGGGAAGACTACTCGAGGGAATATGACGATGTCTTTCGAGACCATGAATCGTATTGCTCGTTTCGACTCTTTGGGAGTACAAGCTTATGATTACCCATCCATCGAGCAGTTTTTGGATAATCATTTGAACAACAACGATTTCGAGCAACTGTTAGATATTATCTTACCGACCCACCAAGGAGGAGAAATGAAACGAAAGCAAATGTCGCTTGAAGGAAAGATTCTTCAAGGGATCTCGGTTGAGAACATCTTGGCAAGGTTTGGTGATCGTGGGGGAGTGAGAGTAAGTGACTGTAGGGTGGTGCATGCCTTACTGTATGGGACCCCAACACTGTCGTGGAGACATATAGTGATGATGAACACATGGGCTACCAGGGAGTCGTCCCAGAGGCGGTTTATTCCATATGCACGCCTCATTAGCGCCATGATTGTGCAACAAAATTGTTTACCCCCGGAATCACTATGGGTTTCTAAGCCGGTGGAGGAGTTTAATTTGGGGTACATGCGGAAGAATTGGAAGATAGAAGTCAAGTTCTCGGGAAATAAGTACGTTGTGACCGATGATTTGGGGAACAAGTATGAGATCCGTACTTCTGGGGCACCACCAGTGCAGGAAGAAGATGAGGAAATGGGGGAAGAAGAGGAGGAAGTTGAACCCTCCGGTGCACAAAGACCAAGGCAACGATATATGCGGCCACATAGGGAGATTAACGCAGAGGTGGCAGGTTTTGTGACCAGGAGACGGGTGCCCTCCTACAAAAATTTTGATCGGGGGCAACAGGAGATATATGACAATGTCTCCGCGTGCATAGGTGAAGGACGGGAATACAGTCAAAGAAGAGAAGCTTGGGAAGGGTCGCATGGATCCGCAATGCAAGAATATTGGACGGCTCAAGAAGCCCAACGTGAAAGAATGAACAAGTTTATGGAAGAGCAAGAACTGTTCCAAGCCATGCAAAGATCACACATGGAACAGTTGGCAAAGCTGCAGGAGGATGAGGCAGCCCGAAGACGGGCATGGGAAGAAGCAGAGGCAGCGCGTCGACAGGAAGAAGAACAATTGAACCGACGCCGGTGGAGTGCCCTGTACGTCTCTCAACAAATGGCGATGAATAACGCTAAAGTGCTAAATGATCAGGAGCGGCACCAAAGAGACTACCAAGCCGGCCTCCCATACGCCGAGCACTCGGGGTGGACAAATTACCCCGATCTTCCCTACCCGCAAGGCCCATCCGACCCGACTCCACATTGGCCTGAAGCGGTAGGGTCTAGCTTCATTCCGATCCCGTACCAACCGCCACCTCAAGGGGAGCAAAGCCCCCTAGATAACTATAGGGAGATGTTCGAAGCCCTCACTGGTTATCCATACCAACCCAACCCGCCAATGGATCCAAACGAGCGATATCAGCGGTAGAGGTATGGTATGTTTTATGTTGTTGTTGTTGTTGTATATTTTGTTTCGTTATTTCTTTTTGTTTTTATTTAATTTATGTCTAGTTAAATGAACTTTGTGGGTGTGTTCCCTATATAACCCTCACGAGACCTCTCGTCCTCCCAAGCTATTGGGGGGTTTAAAAGGGCTTGTTGCATAAGCTAAATGCAACCGTGATTCCTACGAAAGTGAGTTAGGTTTGTTGTTGTTGTAAAATTCTTTCCACAAAAATCAAAGTAAAATAATGCATGACTTGGTAATATGTTCATAAAAAGGGTAGAACTACGTACTAACAAATTTTGATGGTTGTGAGAATGTAAAACCCGTTCAGGATCTATCAATGATATCAATATTGCCTTGTGAAGGTGCGGAAAACAATCACAAGTAGATTCAAAAGCAAACAATGATAAAGAAACAATAATATGAAATAGTATGAATTAAACACAAACCAAAGAGATCTTGCATTCAAAGACTAACTATGACTGATACAAGACTCTGTCTTCCTTGACTCGCAACCTTGTAATCGACCAACAACCTCAACCAAAAGGTTGAGGTTGGTTTAAATACAAAACACTTAGTGTAACCCTAAGCCCATTGCGATATAAGGACTAGCAACCCAACCCATACATTTTCAGCCCACATAAGAAATCAAAACAAATACATAAACAACCCTTAGACTATGTAAACTCACATGCGTAAACCTTCAGGTTCCAACAATCTCCCCCTAGGTTTATGCATGCAGGTTCTTCATACTTCAAGTATCACGATCACCACCCAACCGATCCTTAAGACCACCAAATCCCTTCTTGCGAATATGAATGGCTGAAGCAACAGCTGCAGTCCATCCCTTGGCAATTTCTTCATATTTTTCAGTAGCACGAATCTGATTTTGAGCTAACACTTCTAAATCCTCAAGAGCAATGTTGAGCACATCTACTTGATCCACTAAGCGAAAACTAACATCACCATCACATACGAACACTGCCTGACCAAGACGCTCATCATAAGCCCAGAAATGTAGAGACTTCAAAGCACCTTTAGGGATCTTATTGACCAACGGAATCACCTTCTCTTTGTCAGTCACAGGCCAGTGCACTATTTTCATTCGCTTCTTAGTAAATGGATCCCTAATTCCTTTAACCGGTTTAACGAAAGATTCAGCTGTGCGCATTGATGGAAAGTTATGCAGAACTTCCCTCTTCAGCCTTTCGAAAAACATATGTCCAGGACCTCCAGGTTTATCATCAACATATGGTGCATTCGACAATTCCGTCAGATCAACCTTTGTAAATGATTGAAACTGACCTGGATGTTTATACCATTCCACAGGACCAACTTTCCTTTTAATCCACCACCTTTTCCGATCATGGTCAAAACCCCAGCTAACCACTCCTGAACGATTCCCAACTTGATCATAAAGAGTTTCACCAACATCCATCAAATGGTGAGTTGCCTGAGCATCAACATCATCTGGATTCAGATTCTTGTTCTTTAAGATCACCAACTCTCTTTTCTTCTTAATTCTTTCAGCCTTTGCTTTGTCTGCCTCTGGATCAGTAACTCTTTTAAAGTATTGTTCCATAGCAGCATTTTTCTCAGCATTATCCTTTTCAAAGGCTTTCTTTCTGTTCTCAACATCTGCAGGATCAGAAAATTCCTGCCCGAACTTCTTTTCAAGTTTTCCACGTAAATCATAGACCATAGAAAATAACAAACTAACATCTCCTTGAAGTTGTTCAATCTGTTGATTCTTCTGCACTATGATGTCTTCAAGTTGGATAATTTTGGCTTCTTTATGAATCGAATCTTGCTCAACAACAACTAATCTTTTCTTCATCTCTCTCATACTGATAAACTCATCCTCATCACTTGAGTCATCATCAAAGGGCATTCTTACTGGTTCTTCAGGCCTTTTACCACTTGAACTGCTAGGCATATCCTGAACAACGTTAGAAGGACCAGCAAAGTCAGAAGCACCAAGTGATACAACACCAACAGGCTCAGTAACAACACTTGCAGCTTGAGCTTCAACAGTAACATTGGTGGTATCCATATCAATACTTTGAGTATCAACATCACACTCAAAGATGTCTGCAGTAGAGGTGGTCACATCAGTCACATTCTTCTCAAAATCAAAATCATAAAGGCCTTCATCATCTTCATTAGTAATCAAGGGTTGATCTTTGTTTTTCTCAACGTACATACCGAGCCTAGGATCCCTCCTTTTCCACTTTAAAGGTAGGGAATCAGGATCCCTTGGGTTCTCACAGGACTCTTCGTTTGGTACTGAAAGATCAGAAGGAGGATTTCCCATCTTTTCAGTCACAGACTTTAATAATAAAGCCAAACTCTCAGCAGTAATCACAGGTGGAGCAGTTGTAACGGCATCAGTAACTCCAGCTTCAGGTGGAAGCTCTATATCCTCCTCAGAATCATACATAATCTCAACACCTTCCTCATCAGAATCAATTGTCACAAACTCATTCTCAGGCTCTTCTTCAACACCTCTCTGAACATCATGCTCTTCAGTAACAATGGCAACAGCAGGCCCCACATTTTCTTGAACTGGTTGAACTATAACCGGATCAGCAGCAATATCTTCAGTCTCAGCAAATTGACCAAACTTCTCCAGCGAAATTAGTCCCTCAAACTTCTTTTCAGTACCCTTCTTTGGAGTAAGAGCACCAAAACAAGCAGGACCCATCGGTTTCAACTCCAAAGTGTTTCCAGATTTCACCAACTCAGGATAACGTGCATTGAAAATCATCTGCAGAAACCTTGGATACATAAGAAATTTATCCTTCCTGACCCCCAGCACATTTCTTTTCATAGCTTCCAAGACATATTTTGAATAGTTGAATGATTCGTTAGTAATCACACAGACCAATGCAGCAGACTGTGTACTGTTTAGCTGATCAGTACCCCCCTGTTCTCGGAGATGCACAACAGAAACATATGCAGCAAAAGCCTCCAATATGGATGCACAAACTTCTTAACCAAAGGTGGGTATCTGCCTTCATAACTCAGTCTAGGCAGAATAGCCTCAACTGTACCAGCTGGAACCTCTGTCGAATCTGATTCTTGATCATTAAACTGCAACACTTCTCGAATCATCTGCTCTGTCACAGTAACTGTCATCTTCTGAACTTCAGAGACAATAACTCCCTTTCCTTCAACTACCTCAATTTTCGCGTTCTTCCAGAAATCTTGAATGAGACTTTCATAAATGACTGGATTATCTCGTAATGCGTGAACAATGCGGCAGCTGTTGAGGCCTTTCATTAACGAAGTATACATTCTCCGATGCTTCTCTGGAGGAGGTGCTAAATATCCAGCCTGATTATGAGTTGCAATAAACTTCAAATCCATGATCTGCACAAAACAGAAGTGTGTTACAAACATATACACTCGCAATTTCAAGTATCTAAATTTTAAAGTCAACAACTCAGAAATGTCAAATATTGACTCGAAACCAGACACTGTTGACTCGAAATCATGAGTCGCAACAAGAAATCTTGAGTCGCAACCAGAAATCTTGAGTCACAACCAAAAATCACAACCGAGATCTCGAGTCGAGACCCTGAGTCGAGATCTAGAGATCTCGATTCACAATCTCGAGATTGCGACTCGCAAACATCTGGTCTCGAGTCCTTATGCTGTGTATGAGTCGAGATCACAAAAACACTTTTTCTTCCAATCTTTTTGAATCAAAACCCCATATCATCATCAAAATAACTTGAAGACCAAGTTATATTCAAATTAGGGTTCTTGATGATCTTCAAATCTTCATCAACATTCATCAGTTCTTCATATCATCTGCAAAACTTCAAAGAGATCATCAACATACCTTGAACAAACAATAACTCGAGACCGGAAACACCACACAGATGACACGAGACCGGAGTTCAATATCGAAATTGAATCGGAACTACGAAGGACAGAATTAATCGCCGGAATATTTGAGAGAGAATCTTCAAAGTCTCGAGTGAGAAGTGAGATCTCGACTCGAGACCTTGATTTAATATTCAACCCAACCAAGTGGGCTTGGGCCGGACAAGACAACTGTTTGGGCCGGACTGGATTAATTGGATTTTCTTAACTGATTTAATAAATTTTAATCAAATCCATTTATCAAGCAGATAATCAAATTAGACCCATATAAACTTTCTGAGCATGATTTGTAAAAACCTAACAAAAATAAATAATAACAAGAATTAATATTTACAAAAATAAAACAAGAAAACAACGTTGATTACTCAGGGATCAAATCACGAGGTTTCGGGCTTGACTTCACTTATCAACACTGATCTACTACCGAATGATCTAGACGATTGCCAATATATTTGTCCACCTAAACTCATTTTCCCAGACCTGTTCCATATAACTGCCTGTAACGTATTTTATCATGTTTTAGTTTCTTATCAATGAACACCCAAACAAATACTAATCAAATCCCAGAAATATAAACAGCACATTCTATCATGTATGTAGCATCCCTACCACATATTTCACAAGTCCAATCCAGATCTCTGAAATCTTAACTGGGAATAGGTTGAGAAGAGAACAAAATAGATCTTTTGCAGAGATGGTATAATATACAGATCAAATGAGCTTTTCTCAATTTGATATAGGTTTAATTTGGGTTTCTTTTGGGCACTTGAGGGCCTCTTTCGGGTGTATAAATGATCTACAGAGCGACAACGTACAACTAGGTCAGCATGTATCTGGATGCAGCAGAAGCTGACGTTGCCTAGCACCTCCAGGTCAGCATGTATCTGGATGCAGCAGAGGAGGTACACGACTTTTTCAGAGAAGATTTCAGAGTCAGATCAAAATTGTGTGTATCGGGACAACATTCAAACATTCAAATAGATATGAACAAATTCCAAGTGATTTTCTTTCCTGGGGTCATGTACTATTTTAGTTCTAAACAGAAACAGCCAATTTCTTCAGTCTAAAGAATAGAGCCTACCAACATATCAATACTAGAGTCAAACTGTTTCGATACTGATCTTACATGAGTCAGCCCTTGACCATTATGTGAAAATTCATTTCGTTTCCCAGTCATTGCAACACCTTTTTTTTCCCCTAAATTTGTGCATAAATAAAAAATTTATGAACAAATTTACCTACGAAACACAAACATGCTCAGTCAGTGAAACGGATCATTTTTAGAAAATCCACAAGCACTCTGAATTTCGAGCTGCTGACAGGTTTGGTGAACAAATCGGCAGCATTTGCATCTGTATCGATTTGTTCAAGAGTAATAAGACCTCTGTCGAAGCAATCTCGAATGAAATGAACTTTAATATCAATGTGCTTGGTTTTGGAGTGAAAAACAGGATTTCGAACAATTTGAATTGCAGCATCATTATCGCAGTAAATAGTAGTGTTAAGATAAGTCAAACCATAGTCCTGCAATTGATGTTGCATCCACACCACTTGAGAACAAGAAGCAGAAGCAGCAACGTACTCAGCTTCAGCTGTAGATATCGCCACTGTTTGTTGTTTCTTGCATTGCCAAGAAATCAGCCTGTCGCCCAAAAATTGACATCCCGCCGATGTAGATTTCCTGTCACTGTTAGTACCTCCAAAGTTGCTGTCAGAGAAGGCAAACAAGTCAAAATTGGAATCCCTCGGATACCACAGACCAAACCGAGGTCGGCCTTTGAGGTACCGAAAGATTCTTTTAACAGCAATAAGATGGGAAGTTTTAGGATTAGCCTGATATCGTGCACAGTTGCAGACGACAAACATGATATCCGGACGACTTGCTGTGAGATACATCAACGATCCGATCATAGACCTATACTGACGTTGATCTACAGAGTCCCCTTCTTCATCTTCAGTCAATAGAGGTCTCTCTGCCATTGGTGTTTCAGCAGGTTTTGCGTCCGTAAACTTGAATTTTGCCAGCACGTCATCCACATACTTCCCTTGATGGATAAGAATCCCTTGAGAACTCTGCTTGATTTGTAGACCCAGAAACAGTGTCATTTCCCCGAGAGCACTCATTTCAAATTTCTTCTTCATAACTCTCTCGAACTCCTTGCAAAGATCCTCACTTGTAGATCCGAAAATGATATCATCAACATAGATTTGAACTAAGATTTGATCATTGCCCACTTTCTTGATAAACAAAGTCTGATCTATTGTGCCACGTGTGTACCCATGAGCCAAAAGATGTTCAGTCAATGTGGCATACCAAGCCCGTGGAGCTTGGTGTAAACCGTACAGCGCCTTGTCTAGCTTGTAAGCATACTCTGGATGGTCTGGATGCACAAACCCTGGGGGCTGCTCAACAAATATTTCTTCCTTCACATCTCCATAGAGAAACGCAGTCTTGACGTCCATCTGATAAACAGTGAACCCCATGTACGATGCGTAAGCTAAGAAGATCCGGATGGCTTCAAGTCGTGCAACCGGAGCATATACTTCATCATAGTCCAGACCTTCTATTTGTCTAAATCCCTGAACCACCAGCCTTGATTTGTTTCGAACAATGACCCCTGCAGAATCTTGCTTGTTCCGAAATACCCATCTAGTTCCAAGTTTACGCTTTCCTTTTGGCAACTTGACGAGTTTCCATACTCCAAGTTTTTCAAACTGGTTCAGCTCTTCGTGCATAGCATCTACCCAGCCTGGTTCCTGCAAAGCGATATCAACAGTTTTAGGTTCGATTTGAGAAAGATAGCAAGAATATAAGCAAGTGTTGATGGTTCCCGATTGACTCCTGGTCAAAATTCCTGCATTTACAGGACCAATCACATTCTCTATTGGGTGATTGCGTTGTACACTCGTAGGTATTGCCAAGTCAGGTACGATCTCCTCTTCAGTGGTGGTGTTGCTAGACTCCCCCTCATTAGGTGCTGCAGTACTATGAGCTAAAGGAGTGGTGACAATGCAATCCTCAGGAATTGGTTCAGGAAACAATGCAGAGTCAGAACTGCTTGATGCATAACCACCAGTTGAGGCACCTTCAGGGGATCGATTGGACATTTGCGGAGGCGTAGGATGCTGCGTAAACAACATTCCCGGTGGATCAATGGTATGATGCCTCACGCTATCTTGCATCTGTTCTTCGTCTTCAGTGTCTTCAAATGACAATGGTTGTTTGGGAATGGACACACCTGCAACTGAAACATCACTTGACAAAATGTTAAATGATTTAAACAATTCAGAATAATCGTATAACCAATCTGGACCGACTCTAGCATCCGTAGCATTCTCTTCAAGCCATTCAATGTTGCACGACTCGACGACCTTTTTAGTTACTTTGTTGTATACTCTATAAGCAGAGCCCTTAGCATATCCAACAAAGAAACATTCGTCCCCTTTGACTTCAAACTTTCTGTTGGAGTCCATGAGTAATAATACACATGGACAACCAAAGATACGAAAGTGTGAAACCGAAGGTTTACGTCCCTCCAGAATCTCATAGGGGGTTTTCATATGACGTTTGTTTACTAAAGCATGATTCTGGATGTAACAAGCTGTGCTAACAGCCTCGGCCCAAAAGAAGCTAGGAAGCTTCGAATCAGCCAGCATAGTTCGCGCAGCCTCAATGAGAGTACGATTCCTTCTTTCAGCTACTCCATTTTGTTGAGGAGTTCGAGGCGCACTGAACTGACGATCAATTCCCTTATCAGTGCAGAATGTATCCAAAGTAATGTTTTTGAATTCTGTCCCATTGTCTGATCGAATGACCTTCACCTTAGCACTCGCTTGATTTTCAGCCAAAGTAATAAATTGTTTCACCAAGACAGCAGTTTCATTTTTCTGACTGAGAAAGTACACCCAGGTGTAGCGAGAGTAATCATCGACGATTACCAGACAATAAGCTTTCTTCCCAATACTCAGCACATTCACTGGACCAAAAAGATCCATGTGAAGGAGCTCAAGTACAGCTTTTGTCGAAGGAGCTGGTTTAGCCTTATGAGGTTTTCGATGAGCTTTCCCTTTCGCACAAGCAACACATTTCTCCACCAACATAAAATCCTTGATTGGAAGATCACGAACCAGTTGACCTTTAGCTAGACGATTTAAGTTTTTCATGTTCACATGCCCAAGACGACGATGCCACAGCAGACCATCATGCTCCGAAATCTTTGAAAATAGACAAGTGATCTCTTCACACGGTTTCTTGTTCATATCAATAACATATGCATTTCCCTTTCTCTCAGCTGTCATCAAGAACCAGTCTTCTGGAATAACAATCCCAGGTTTAAGAACATGACACCCCTTCTTTGTGAAATGAACTGAATTCCCTCGGTCACAAATCTGAGAAATGCTTAACAGATTGTGTTTCAGTTCTGGAACATAATTAACATTCTCAAAGCTTAAGACGCCGTTTTGAACAGTTCCTTTTAACGTGATTCTGCCTGACTCTCCTCCCGCAAATGAGACATATCCTCCATTAAACTCTTTGACATTCACTAGTTGGGATAAGTCTCCTGTCATGTGCCTGGAACAGCCACTATCCATGTACCAGAGGCGCACAGTAGTCCTCCACAGCTGTTCCTGCACGATTAGCGGGATTAGTTAGATTTAGGAACCCAACCCATAGTGGATCTGGGTTTTCCTTGTGCATCAATAAAAGTCACTCTCTGCCACACTAAATTATCTTTATTCAGAAATTTTGAAGTATCTCTAGTGGCGAAATTCTGATAACATGACTTCAATGAATTGGATTGCATGCCCTTAGCTTTAGGTTTCCAAAACTGTCTTGACCAATTGAAATTGTAATTACCAAAAGCATTACCAAAAGCATTACTTCGATGGCGCTGAAGATTGGTTTGTCTATTCTGATTTTGATTATAGCGTTTGGCTGCATTCCAATCCTGATCAGAAGGTTTGGTCTTGTGATAGTTGTTCTTCACTGTCTTAGTCCTTGCAGACATCATGGACTCCGAACAGTGATATCGGTTAGACATAACCTTCTGATTTTGCCCTGATGTTTTCTTGTACGATGCCCTTGGGAGTTGACCACAATTTCTGGCAATGTGACCAGCAATGCCACAGTTAAAACATGTTTGACGCTTCACATTGTGAATATTTTGAAAATTTTTATTCTGTTTGCCTGATTTCGAGTAATTTGATGTTTTGGTTTTCTGAACATGTTTGACTTGTTGTTGCTCTGAGGCTTTAGATGATTTGACTTGTGGTTGTTCTGAAATTTTAGATGAATTTTCTTCTAATGATATCTCACTTAGATCAGCATCCTTTTCATTTTTACTTAATTTTGATTCAGAATTTGAACATGTACGAGTTTCATCCAAATGCGTTTTATCAAGGCATTTATCATGTGAAACTAGTTCAGGTTCACTTCCTGAACAAGAAGAAGTCTCATCAATATGCTTTTTCTCAATGCATTTGTCATGTGAAACTGATTCAGGTTCATTTTCTGAACATGAAGAGGTTTCATCAATATGCATTTCCTCAGAGCATTTATCATGCGACACTAATTCAGGTTCACTGTTTACTACAGTTTCCAATGGGGTCCCACTAGATTCAACATTAGGGGCACCCACTAAGACAGATTCAGAAGAAGAATCAGGATACTCTTGATTTTCTTGAGAAGTCGTTTCAGTGGTTTCACTGAATGCATCCTGAGGGACCTCACCTGTAACATTTTCACAAGCTGAAACATTAGAGATGTTAGGATCACACACATTAGCTGAAAAACAATCATCACCACACTTATTGTTTAAGTTATCAACACAAACATTATCAGTTTTGCCCAAAACAACAGGCTCACAAGACGAAACATAAGCTGAAAACGACGCAAACAAAGAACGACTAAAAGCAATGTCAGACTCAGTTGGTTCAGAATAAGGTTCAAAATAGGGTTCAGAAACATTTGAAATAATGACCGGTTCACTCCCATGAACATCACCACACTTTACTTCAGAGCTATCATCTGCACACGAAGATGAAACATTAGGATCAATTGTGCCTTTGGGAACAAAATTCAATGGAGTAGACTTTTGTGGCTCAACATGTCTGTCATGAATAAACGATTTGTGGTTTTTCGAACCATAAGTCATTTTACTCTCATTTATCATCTCCTCCTCAGTCATTGGTAGATAAGTATAATTATCATTGTATGGAGGAGGAGTCTGAGTGTAACCCAAACCACGCCCTTTCTTTTCTTTAAAAACGAGTTGTTGATCACAAAGATTTTTAACTAATTTACTGGAAGAATCAAACTTCTTGATATTAAGTTCATTAATTTGATATCTGTTTCTAATATCTTCCAGTTCCTTAGTTAAAATGCATACCTTTTCTTGAGCTTCTAGGAAATGGGCTGTCTTTACACTCACATCATCCTTTAGTTTGATGATGTCCTTTCGCTGAGCCTCAATTTTTTCTTTATAAAGTTTCTCATTTTTAGACAAAGTAAAGTTCTTATTTTTTATGTCATTATAATCTTGAATGAGCTCAGCGTTGTGTATTCTGTAAGCTTCAACCCTTTCCCTACACTCAGGAGTACAGAAAACAGAAATTACCTCTTCTTTGGTGAGACCTTTAACAGGAGCTGAAAGAATTTGAGTCATGAACGCAAAGTCATCAGCTGCAGTCTCTTCCTCGGGCTTTGGGCTTTGATCACTTGAAGTCATGAATGCAATATTGGTTGCAGCAGTTTGATTCTCTGGAGCTGATATGTTCAGACGTTCAATTTCTGAAGTCCAATCAAAATTGAAGTTGGGCTGAACCACCAGTGCTTGCGCCAATCCTTGCGGCTGAGGACTTCCAGAAGCAGCCGCATCTGTTATACCAGTAGTGGTCACAAGAGCTCTTTCTCGATTAGGAGTTGCAGGCTGGGCAGGGGTTTGTTCTCTGTTTATCAGTGGCTTTGTGCAGTTTCGAGCATAATGCCCTTCCTCATGACAGTTGTAACAACGTAGATTAAAGGGCACTTTAGCGGCTCCATTCCAGGCATTTCCCCACCTGTTTATGCCTGTTCTTTTCACAAACTTTTGAGCTCGGAAGGCTGCCATTGCCATTTGCCAGGTGATGTCCATTTCTTCAACATCATCTGGATGAACCTGTGTCAGATCATCGGGAATTGTTGGAACCTGAAGGTTTACGCATGTGAGTTTACATAGTCTAAGGGTTGTTTATGTATTTGTTTTGATTTCTTATGTGGGCTGAAAATGTATGGGTTGGGTTGCTAGTCCTTGTATCGCAATGGGCTTAGGGTTACACTAAGTGTTTTGTATTTAAACCAACCTCAACCTTTTGGTTGAGGTTGTTGGTCGATTACAAGGTTGCGAGTCAAGGAAGACAGAGTCTTGTATCAGTCATAGTTAATCTTTGAATGCAAGATCTCTTTGGTTTGTGTTTAATTCATACTATTTCATATTATTGTTTCTTTATCATTGTTTGCTTTTGAATCTACTTGTGATTGTTTTCCGCACCTTCACAAGGCAATATTGATATCATTGATAGATCCTGAACGGGTTTTACAATTGGTATCAGAGCAATGTTGGTTGCAGCAGTTTGATTCTCTGTAGGAATTCTGTAACCAATGTTGGTTGCAGCAGTTTGATTCTCTGGAGCTGATATGTTCAGACGTTCAATTTCTGAAGTCCAATCAAAATTGATGTTGGGCTGAACCACCAGTGCTTGCGCCAATCCTTGTGGCTGAGGACTTCCAGAAGCAGCCGCATCTGTTATACCAGTAGTGGTCACAAGAGCTCTTTCTCGATTAGGAGTTGCAGGCTGGGCAGGGGTTTGTTCTCTGTTTATCAGTGGCTTTGTGCAGTTTCGAGCATAATGCCCTTCCTCATGACAGTTGTAACAACGTAGATTAAAGGGCACTTTAGCGGCTCCATTCCAGGCATTTCCCCACCTGTTTTTGCCTGTTCTTTTCACAAACTTTTGAGCTCGGAAGGCTGCCATTGCCATTTGCCAGGTGATGTCCATTTCTTCAACATCATCTGGATGAACCTGTGTCAGATCATCGGGACTCCACTTTGGAGGATCAAGTTTTCCTGCAACGAAAGCATTCAAACAGTTTATCACTAAAGCTGCGATATCCAAGTTTTCCTTTGATTGTTTAGCAAAGAAGGCTATCATTTCGTTGTTTGCAGCGGAGGCTGGAGCAGCAGTAGAGACATTTCCAGCGTTTGGAATCGAAGCAGGAGCAGTAGGAGAAACAACTTGATTAGAGGATCCAGAGCAGTAAACATTTGCTGAAGTTGGAGTAGCAGATGTGGCATTGCGAAACATTTGAAACCCTCCTTGAGACAACAAAGTTGTGTTGTTGTTGTTGGATGAAGAGGGAGCGATGGAGAAACCAGCAGCTAGCATACTGTTCTTGTAGTTTGTTTCTCTTTGCTTATCATCTAATTCACATGCTTTAATATGAGAGATCATCTCTGACAGAGTGCATCTTGCGAGGTCTTTAGTTTTCTTGATCATGGCAACATGATGATCCCAACTCTTTGGCAATGCATTAAGAAGTTGTCGGTTTGTGGATGCATTGGTTGTATGAATTTCTTTCATTTGCATTTGGGTTACCAGCTTCACAAATCTCTGAATCTGATTGTCTACCGTTTCACCATAAATATGGTTGAAATTGTTGAAATTTTGTTGCAGCAGATTTCTTCGACTCTCTTTCATATCTTCATTTCCTTCATACACTTCGACCAGAGAATCCCACAGTTCTTTAGCAGATTTGCAGGTGCGAAATCCGATAGCAATATCAGGGCCCAATCCCATAGTCAAGTATGAACGAGCACGATCATCTTCCTCAGCTATAAGAACATCATCTTCAGTATATTGTTCCCTAGGTTTCTTCACTTTAACACCCGGTTCGGTGGAACTTTCCATCATAATCTCTCTAGGACCCCTCACAATGCTTCGCCACAGTTTATAATTTTTAACCTTCAAATGCTGCTCAAAATGCCATTTCCATTCGGGAAAATCATTTGCATCAGTTAATCTTGGAATGCGTGTTGTGGTTCCAAGTTTTGAGTCCAGTTCTTGTTGTTGGTTAAGAGCAGCCAATTCAGCATTGTTTGTTGCCATAGTTAATTAATCAATTAATATTTATAAGGGTCCAAAAGTTTTATCAGTTCAACAGTCCAGGTCCAAATCACAAAACACGTTGCAATTTGACGTTGCGAGTCGAAACCACGAATGCGAGTCGAAACCAAAAATCAAACAACTCGAGACTTGACTTGTTGCGAGTCAAAACCACCACTTGTCGAGACCAGCTGATTGCGAGTCGAGACGGAAACAGGACAAACCGAGACTGACAGCCGTTGCGAGTCGAAACCAAAACAGAACAAGTCGAGACAAACAGCAGTTGCGAGTCGAGACCAAAGCAAGACAAATCGAGACAGCACGCGATTGCGAGTCGAAACCTGCAAAACAGATAAGAGATAAGAACTGTTGACTCGTAATCCCGGATTTCCAGCACTTCCAAAATTCAAAGATTTTTGAGATCCTTGAATTTTCTTCGATCAGCTCCGAGAAATCAGCAAACAGAAAGTTCTGAAATCACACAATCCAAAATCAGTAACAATTTTCAATAATTGCACCAAGAACAAATCGAAAAAAAAACTTTTAAGGCTTCCACTGCAAAACAACCACTAAAAAAACAGATTAGTAATAACCGTTTGTTCTTGAATCTGATTGATATCAAAACCGAACCAAGAGTGGTTTCTTGGCTCTGATACCAATTGTAAAACCCGTTCAGGTTCTATCAATGATATCAATATTGCCTTGTGAAGGTGCGGAAAACAATCACAAGTAGATTCAAAAGCAAACAATGATAAAGAAACAATAATATGAAATAGTATGAATTAAACACAAACCAAAGAGATCTTGCATTCAAAGATTAACTATGACTGATACAAGACTCTGTCTTCCTTGACTCGCAACCTTGTAATCGACCAACAACCTCAACCAAAAGGTTGAGGTTGGTTTAAATACAAAACACTTAGTGTAACCCTAAGCCCATTGCGATACAAGGACTAGCAACCCAACCCATACATTTTCAGCCCACATAAGAAATCAAAACAAATACATAAACAACCCTTAGACTATGTAAACTCACATGCGTAAACCTTCAGGTTCCAACAGAGAAGCATGCTTCTACACAAGGATTAGAATTTGTAGGTACAACATGTTTGTGGGACAACCATTTTTATGAAGAGACGAAGGATATGAGCATCAAGCAATAAAAATCAGGTGCATGTGTTTCTTTTTACTTTGATTGATAGTTTAGAATAAGTGGATTGTAAGGTGTATTTTAATTTCCGGGGTGAAAAGTTGGGAAGGTTAGTCGTGTCACATCCCTTGTGCAGTGCTAAAACTCTAGTTCTTACACATTGAGGACAATATGTACTTCAAGTGTGGGGATGGGGGAGTAGTAGAAATTTTTCGATTTTGACCCGTTCATTTAAACACTACACATTGAGGACAATGTTTGCCTCAAGTGTGGGGATGGGGGAAAATTTCAAAAAATTTTTCAAAAATGTCTTGTTTTCAAAGCGGTCTTAAAAGCACGAGTAACCAAGTCAACGAGGGATGTCACAACCCATTTGGTCTTTTGTCATGGTCAAGTTCAAATTAATAAGCATAGCGGGTATTTATTGGGTGGTTATTTGGGAATAATTCGCCTAAGGAACTAGCAATTTATGCATATCACATATCATACCCTTATACGTGAGGTTTGAGCCACTTATATATCATAGATTTACATTTACATGTTTCTTTGTTTGAGTGGACCATTAGTCGCGTATTGTAGAACTTGCAACTTTTGATACGTTTAAGACTATAGACCAAATACAAGCACGAGAATGATTAAGGCATTAGGTAAACCTTTTTCTCTTAAAACCATTTTTCTATCCTTACCCGAACAAATTCCTTAGTCGCCCATTTTGAGCCTAAACCTTTCGTTTGACCACCCTATAGCCCATAAACCTTAAACCTTTTCGTTTAAACCCGTGTGATGAAAATTCGATTGTAGGAGCTTAAGTTTGTATAGTTGTTATGATATGTTGAAAAAAAAATAAATAAATGTGAAAAAGAATTGAAAATTGTTGAAGAAAAAAAAAACAAAAAGAAGTGTTCGTAGTTGTCGAATAAAAGGGTGAAAGATCATTGCCCATAGTTGATGTTTATAGTTTACTTTCGTTTTAGATAGTCTTTTGTAATAAAAAGTCGAATTCTCGTCACTTTAGCCACTTTAAAAGTATCCTATTTCCTACCCTTCGCCTAGCCCCGCTACAACCCTTCAAAGACCTTTTGACTTGTGCTTAGTATTTGTGTTCGATAGTGGAGAATGATTGAGTTGCAAGCCTATGCGGGTACGTGTTCTAATTGGTTTTGAGCGATTAATTGTTGAAGTGCTAATACATTATACACGTTAGCCAGTTTTATGCCGAGTGGAGAGCACATTGTGAGGGATATGCATGAGTTATTAGTTTTACGGGCGAGTTAATTTTGGATAACCATTAGTATATGTGATTATTCACTTAACCGGTAAATATGTGAAATTTGTAAAGAGTTTGAACTTTTGTATGACAATCGACCTTAACCTTTGTCTCGGGAATGGGATGTGTATTCGTTGTTCGACCCACGTGAAAGTGAAAAACAGATTTGCTTGAGGGCAAGCAAAAGACAAGTGTGGGGATGTGATGCGTGGTTGAAAACCGGTGTTCGTTAATGCTTAAGTTGATGTTTTTACTTGACTTTTAATCGGGAATAGCCTACTTTTAATTATATTTGTGTTTTGCAGGTTTAATGAAGTTTAAGGAGCTTTTCGGGAGCTTTACGGATCACCAGGTCGAAAACCGAAGCACCAGAACGCGTCATGGATCAACCGGGAGAGTTAGGAGCGGAAAACGGAGGATTCACAAAGGAGAGCCCGTCACCGACGGGGTCCAGACCGTCGGCGACGCCCCCTAGACAAGCCCGTAGGCACATGTTGGCCGTATCCAGGTGTTTAGGCCGTCGGAGCAGGAAACAAAACCAAGGCCCGTCGCCGACGGGTTGAGGGCCGTCGGCGACGGCTTGTCAAAACCAGCAACGCGTATTTTTGAGTTGTGGGGGTTAATCTCGATTTTGATTGGATTTCTAGCATTGAAGACGGGGGTTACACAAGATTGAGTTGGAATAATCATCTTGGAGCCAATAGACACCATCTCTTACACTCTCAATCACCTACCCATTCCATCATCATCTTTCAACAACCGAATCATCATCAAGAATCACCATCAATCATCCCCAATTCCTCCATTAAACCCTAATTCTCCATTCATTATCCATCTCACTATTATTCTTCACGAAACCTTCAACATCCATCAATTCTCCATCCAATCAAGCTTCAAGATGAATCCTTCCGCGTTCCAAACATCCGGTGATCAAGCTTCTTCAACCATGAGCGGCTAATCATCTCGGTTTCACCCCGGTGTAGGTAGTTGTTAATTCTAGGGTTTCGAATTGTTCTTGTTTTAACTTAGTGACAATTTGTATTTGGTTTTTGAAACTCTTGACAATAGTATTACATTTGTTACGAATTCGTGAATTGTCGAGCGATGTTAAAAGTTATGACTTTGCGAAACGGTGATATGTAATTGTACATTGTCATTGTTAGGATTTACTTGTGTTGATTACAAAGTGTCTTTTTGTCCGTTCTTCAGGGCGTTGATAGTTAGTAGCACCTAAGTCACGGTACACTAAATCCGTTAATCAAATGCATTTGAGTTGAAACTAGAACTTGTAGAAATCCTAGGTTGATAATTACCGAAACCGGGTGTGATTCCCTTTTAATATTATTGTTTTCATATCCAGAAACTCTTGCAATCATTACGTAGTAGTTGTTAATTAAGCAATTCAATTTCAGTAATCCAATTTCACATCTTTCAATTAAACGAAAACCCAAAAATACTTTAGCAAGCTTCATAAATTGTGATAAGTTTTATAATTCAGTCAAATCCATACACAAACCACATACTCTTCGTGGATCGACCCCTTACTACCACTGACACATTGTTAAGGGTAATTTGGGCATATAAATATTATCTTTGACCGGAGCGCGACACTCCGATCAGGTATCTCTTCACAACTCTCTCACTACTACTACTATCTTACTTTGCTTCCCAAGCAAATTACTGATTCTTACGCCGGAGAGTGGTAACAAGGAGCACCCCCCACCCCATCCTCCTTGTTACGAGTCACGGTTTGTTTCCTTGTGCAGGAGATCAACCCACCGGTGATCCAGCCAGCGATCCTCGAGAGGAAGGGATTAACCCTTCTTGACGAGACCAGTGAGTTAACCCTGCCCGGTTAACCATTGTTTCATCATTGGCGCCCACCGCTACTCTTAGCACTTTTTCGATCATCCTTTTTCCTCTCTCAAAATCATGACTGATCACCAGAACAACACTGGGGATAACCAAAATCCCACAAATCTAAGTCCGGTAGGGGTCAATCCCTCAACATCGCAACCCGAACACATCGGCACGTCCACACAAAGGGGTCCCTCCCTTACGTTCGGACACGACTTATCACAATACGCATCTGTGATCCCCCCGAACATGGACCCCCACACCTGGTATGACCAACAGGCCACCCTGTTGGCCGCAACATACAACCGCGCTTGTGCGGAAGCGCAGATACAAGCTGGGCCCACCCCAGCACCGCACACCCCCGCCGATCGTATTTTACAATACGCAGGCAGGGCACATTCACGTCCAGCTTCGAAAAGCCGACGTGAAGACCGCGGATCGTCGTACTGTTCGGTCCACACAATCAACGAGGATGATTCCGCATACGGGTCCCACACCAGGGGACCAGTGCATACCCGCCTAGGTCCCTACGTTGAAGACAGGCAACGATCCGCATCCCGACATGGCTCTGGAATTCAGAGCCGGTTGGGCCCACAGCCATACACCGAAGGGTATGGTCGTACCGACCCGGACGACCGTATATATTGTGGGGATTCGCATGACACCTGCAGCAGACCGGGAGGACGCAACTATGTTCCTCCCACTCACCCCCGCAATACATACCTCAGGGCTGCAAAACGCCCTGAGAACCAGCCCTATAGGCCGAAAGTTGCAGCCGAAAACTCCAAATTCGCCCCGCGAATAGCCCACGCCCATGTCACCACAACAAAATTCCCATTCAACGTTGGGAAATACAGTGGTTCATCCAACCCGGACGACCACATGAACATTTTCATAGGCGCATGGTGCAATGGCCAGTGGGACGAACCCACTTGGTGCATTTTTTTCCCCCAGACCCTTACGGGTCTGGCCAGGGCTTGGTTCGATTCTTTGCCAGTGGGATCACTGGCCTCATTCGAGGACTTTCATGCAAAGTTCCTCGCTCATTTCAGCCAGCAACGACGTCACGCGCGTGACTCGTTGGACGTCATGAATATCTGGCGCAGAGACAACGAATCCCTAGAAGCATTCGTTGTCTGATACAATAAAGAGTGCCTAGAAATAGGCGACGTGGCAGATCAAATGGCACGGAACCATTTCATCAAGGCCGTGAAGGATAAGCAGATGGTTATGACCATCTCCGGTAAAGAAGGCTTGCCTAAAAAATGGGAAGATGTCATGGCCGCAGTCAAGACATATGTCCAGACACAGCGGTCCCTCGAACCGCATATGGCAAAGGCAGAGCACCAAGCCGAAACTTCCAACCAAGGGTCCAAGCGTAACAATAAACGCAACCGGGACGTAGGGAATAGCGATATTTCCAAACCGTATGTCCCGCGGACCAACCCGTTTGACCCGAGGAAACGCAGTCCTCAACGGGACAACCGGGCACCAAAGAAAGATTCTCGGGACCGCAACTGGACCGAGATCACCATGTCGCCAAGCGAGGTCCTTCTTGCGGACCCGCAATTCTTGCGACCGGCCCAACCAATGAAGTCCAAGAAAAATCAGGACCTCACACTCTACTGTGAGTATCACAAGGACTCCGGCCACACCACCAACAACTGCATCAGTCTCCGGCTGGAGATTGAGCGGGCCTTAAAAGAGGGGAAACTGCAACACCTTTTGCCAGGTGGGCAAAAACCCACCAAGCGCATCACCCCTCATGGCGAAGGTACCTCCTCCGGAAAGAGAACCATGTACGTGGCTTCCACTCACATGATCAACGGAGGCAAAGGTAGGCCGCGCAAAGCGGCGAGAAGGCCGGACAATGACTGGAAAGACGAGCAAGTCGTCTTTCCAAAAGTCCGAGGCGGACCGCGCGATAGGCGTGCCGTCGTTATTTCAGGCCAACTGGCACATTACTGCACCGAGCGTCTATTCATCGACCCGGGCAGTACTTCTGATATAATCTACGAACAATGCTTCAACCAGTTCGACCAGGAGGACAAAGATCGGTTGCAAGCAGTAGATTACCCATTGGCCGGGTTCGCAGGGGAAACTGTCTTTCCCCTGGGCCAGATCACTTTTCCTGTGCGCCTTACCAGCGGAAGGCACACAAGAATAGAAGAGGTAAACTTCATGGTTTTACCTCACACCTTCAGATATGACGTACTCCTTGGGAGAGAATCCCAAGGAGATTTCAATATGATTACATCCGTCCCCCACTCTGTGGTCGGTTTCCCAACCGAATCAGGGGTCGCGATAATCTATGCCCGCAGGGACGTCATGATGTTGGACGAAGTACGTCCGACCAAGGTCGCAAGGCCCACTCCCAACGACCAACCAGAAAAATGGGTTCTCAACGCGAGATACCCAGAACAAAAGGTTACATTGGGCCACGCCTTGTCCCCGACCATCAAAGCGCACCTGAAGCAGCTTCTCTTCAGGAACCAAGACATTATCGCGTGGACACCCGCAGACATGACAAGAGTCCCGCGTGATATTGCGCAACATCACTTGAATACCTTACCAGGTATCAAGCCGGTGATCCAAGTGACGGGTGGTCCGTAGGACAACCCTTAAAAGGTCTAAATATATGCACATTCCATGTTTTATTCGGTTAATTGCTTGAACTTGGTAACCACTTTATGCTTAATGATGCAGGTGTTAAAGTACTCAAGATGAGGGATTTATGAAGATTAGAAGGATGGCGGAAGTTGGCGAAATCGAGAAGTGAGGAAATGGAAAATTAATGAAGAAACAAGGAGTAGAAAGCCACTCAGCACCGTAACCTACGGCTCCCAGCCGTAGGTTACGGCTCCCATCAATTGAAAAAGAGCACCGCCGTAAGACAGGAAGCAATGGCCGTAAGGAATAATTGGGCACCGTAAGCTACGCCGCCTACCGTAGCTTACGGCGCCATATGTTGGCCTTTTACCTTGCTGATCGCCGTAAGCTACGGCAGGTGCCGTAGCTTACGGCTCCGACTGATCCCATCTTGTAACCTTCGCATTTATTGGCCATTTTATGGAGATTTATGATGCCTAATCATGCAATTTCGGTTACTACTTGGCTAGAACGAGTTGGGAAGTATATGAAGAGCATTTGGGAGTAAAGAACAACATCTTGGAACTATCTTTTCACTAAATTCTTGTCTAGTTTTTGTTGGTGAACAATATTTTCCATTTCTTGCATTATGTTAGTTAAAGCCATGAGTGGCTAGATATTTGGGTGCTTATCTTGTGTTGAAGGTTTGAGTAAGACTATGTGTTTTCATTTCATATTTCTAGAATAACAATTGCTTTTTATTTGAATTGATTGTTATGGTGTATGATTGATTGTTAGTAACTTGTTGATTCTTATGTTGAACTAATTAGAAACCATACGTTCTTGGTGCCGTTGGCAATCGGGATATCATGGGTATAGTTAGGTTTGGGTAAGGGTTGATTGATCATCGGGTGATAACCTCACGTTCTCGGAATCTGAGTACTTAGTCCCCTTTCATCACTGCAATTGATTATACATGAACTATGTCTATGTAGTTCTTTCTAGTGAAATATTAACACAGACGTCGAACCAAACCGGAAACTCAAGATAGTCATTTGTATCTCAACTGTTTACAATCCAAATTTTCATTTTGCAAATTAGTTAATTAATCTTAGTTTTTAAAACCAATCAAATCAAACCAACTCTTGAATTTTATTTTTCTTGCAATTAGTTTAATTTAGTTAACTTAGAGAAGCACTTCAAATAGCACATTTTCCACAAACTCCCTGTGTTCGATACCCACTTGCCACTATTTACATAGTTGTTCTTGGGATTAAATTTGCGTGACCACGACATCACGTCAAATTTTGGCGCCGTTGCCGGGGAGTAGTGCGCAACGTGTGTTATTTTTGTTCTTGCTTTGAGTTTGTTATTTTTCTGGTTTACGTGAGGTGTGTTTAGTGGGCAGGTATTTACAGGTGCATGCGTACTAGAAGCTCTCACAAGCTTTCACCACTAGTGTTTGATCCAGAAATAGAGCGAACTTTGCGAGCAAACCGAATTTTGTTAAGGGAAAATACAATCAGCACTTCACCAACAACACCAATTACACCGATTACACCACTTCGATACATGGATCCACCACCACCACCACCCACTACGGGTGAATCCACTTCATCATTTATACCAACATCCACTCAACCTTCACCAAATACCACCATTCCACCAAATACTACCGAACCCACCATACTTCAAAATGTCACATCAACCAACATCACACAGCCCATTACTACACAAGAAGAACCAACTATTACCTTTAGTCCTTCTACCACTATACCACCATTATCCCATTTCTTTCCAGCTGCGGGTCCATCATATGCAAGCCATACCATAGCACCAAGCTCAACCATTGTCCATGCTACATCGTTTCGACCATCCAACCAGTCGGGGTTCCAATACTCGACTCTTCCATTTGGGCAATCGTCGGGAATTCAAGGAGATGGGTATGATGAAGGTTACGAGGAGTTTGAGGGTTTTGATGAAGATGGGTACGGTTATGGGGGTGATGGAGAGCAAGGGGAGTACGGTTATATGCAAGGCCAAGTACAAGTGATTCCAAATGTTGGTGGGGTACAACAACAACAACTCATACCTCAACATATTAGGCCAAGGCCACAAGGGCCGCAATTGCAACGTCCGGTTCCTTTGCAACAAGTTCGACCACAACATGTGCAACCGCCATTCCAAAGACCAATTCAACACCCACCGGTGCCACAACAACAATTTCAACAACCCAATGCACCACAAGGGCCTATACAAAGACCAATGGGTCAAGTTCGTCCAAGGGGTCGATTTGGTGTGCCAAGGAGGCATCTTAGGGAAAATGCGAGGGGTATTGAAGCGCATTTTAGACCGGTTATCACTCACAATCCTTCACCGGTGGTTGTTCCTCATAACAACCAAGGGAGAACTTTTGAAGTAAGAACTAATTCTTTACAAAGTTTGCCGAAATACAAGGGGCTAGCAACGGAGGAGCCTTATTTCCATTTGGAGGCATATGACTCAATTTGCAATACTCTTGGGAGTCAAGGTTTTTCGGCCGATGATATAAAGTTGGTATTATTTCAATTTTCTTTGGAGGACAAGGCAAAGAAATGGTTCTACACTTTGCCTTCGGCATCTATTTATACTTGGGCGGAAATGCAACAAATTTTCCTAGACGAGTTTTATACCGCCCAAAAGACCAATGATGCTAGGAAGGGGTTGAGGAGTTTCCAACAACAACAAGGCGAAATGTTCCATGAAGCCTTCGAGCGTTTTAACATGATGATTAAAAATTGTCCACACCATGGGATTGAACTTTGGGAATTGATGAATGCCTTTCATGAAGGGTTGTGTGCCGAAGATGCACGAGATTTGATGTCCATCACAAATGGGACTTTTGGCACAAATTATGAAGATGAGGATTGGGAGTTCTTGGAACAAATGGCCATTACCTCAAAGAGGAAAGCCCAAGCATCAAGGAGAGCACGACCGGCTGTCACGAGATCGCAAGTTCATGCAGTTGATGATGGTAATGTTCAAACTACTAATCAAATATATGATGTTTGTACTATTTGCAATGAAATAGGTCATGCGGCTGAAAATTGCCAAGGAGGTGATGGGCAATATGAAGAGGTTCATGCTGTGCAAGGTCAAGGAGGGGGTGGTAGAAACTATAATATGAATTCTAACACTTACCACCCCGGGTTGAGAAACCACCCAAACTTTCGGTATGGGAACCCGTCAAATCAAGCTAACCCGAATTTCCAAGGAAACCAAGGATTTCAAAGGCAATATCAAACGGGTCAAAGCTCTTCGGGTGGAAACGAAGTGATGGAGATGTTGAAGGCGATGCAAGTTGAAATGCAAGGAATGAATCAACGTGATGAGGTTCGGATGCAAAAGGACGAGGCCCGTGATAAAGCGATTCAAACTTTGACCACCCAAATGGGTCAACTTGCAAATGAAGTGGCGATATTGAAGAAAGCAAAAGGTCAATTACCAAGTGACACGGTGGTAAATCCCAAGAACACAAAGAGCATTAACATCAATGTGGTAAGCACCGTTCCAAATGCTAAATTTAATGAAACATTGCTAACTTCTTCGTGTCAAGTGAATGCAGGTTTGGAAAAAGATGCCGAAGTCGAGAATGATAAAGAATATGGAGTGCCAATCGTGCCTATCCGCGTGGTAAAATTAAAAATCCCTCACGCATTGTTGGACTACGGGGCAAGCATGAGTGTGCTACCAAGCGATCTATACGATATGTACGACTTTGGTCCGCTTGAAGATATAGACACCATGGTGAGCTTAGCGGATAGGAGTTGGAGGCGTCCACGGGGAATGGTTAGGAATGTTAAGATTCAGTTGGGAGAGTTTGAATACCCGGTGGATTTCCTAGTTTTGGACTATGCTTCTACCAACATGGCATCACAACAAAGGGTAATTTTAGGTCGACCGTTTCTATACACGGCAAATGCGCAAATTAATTGTAGAGACGAGATTATTACCATGACCGAAAAGAACCGTAAGTTGTCTTTTGATGTTCAAACTAAAGTGATTAGTTATGAGTCCATTGAGGGGAAGGGTGGTGAGTCTAGTGTTTGTATGAAAAACGTGTTTCAAAGAATGAGAAAAAAGCACCCACCGGACCGTGAGGAAAAGCATATGGGTTCAAGCAAGAGCGTATTTGATTACCCACCGAGTCAAAACAAGATGAATGCATTTTGCTCAATGGCACAAGGAAGTGATGGAGATGGCAGGAACCGATTCTTTGAGCCACCTTAAATGAGGGTGGCATGGTCTGGCTGAAGACTCGAAACTTAGCGCTGCTCGGGAGGCAACCCGGGTTTTTATAATTGATCTTGCTATTTTTATCTTTTTATGTTTCAGGGCCATGGCAACACTCAAGTGTGGGGAAGATGTGCGGAGATTGGTGTGAAGGTAGTGATAGGAAGTCGGATTTTCTACAACATTTGTTATATCAAACTTCACCAGGTCGATGTACTCTTTCCTTAGTCTTGTTGTGTTCTTTAGCTTTGAAATATTGATAGTTAGTTGTTTGCTTTAGTTTATGGTTGGGAGGTAGGGTGATGTTTTGATGTTGATGTGTTTGTTGGGTTGTTAAAGTTGGTGGTGTTTTTAGAAATAAAATAAAAAAAAAATTGGGGTTCAAGATGCAAAGCAAATGTGGGTGTTCTTGTTGAAAGCGATCTTTCCCTCAAAACCATACATTGGGACAATGTATCCCAAGTGTGGGGATGGGGGAAATTTTTGAGAAATTCAAAAATTTTTGCAAGTCCAAGCGAAAAGTGTAAAAATTTGAAAACTTGATATTGTACCATTTAACACACCGACACCCGTTCTTAGCTTTTTCTTGGTGAGAATTGAACCACATATGAGAGTCAATTCTTTGCTTGAGTGGCGGTGTGTGTAGTGTGTAAATAGAACTTGTGTGTGAATGCTTGTTAAATCCTAGAGTTGGCATGCTTTTGAAGATGATAAGGGACTTTTAGGATGCCTCGTCTAGATGTGTGAGAGTGCGGGAATTGGTGGGTTGGACCTCATACGTTACATATATGAGCTTGATATTGTGAGGGGTGGGGGTTTGGTCTTTAGAAAGCTATGTTTGATCCTTAAGCCATTCGATTGAAGCCCAAAGCCTACTTTCTATATAAATTATACCCTATTGAGATGACCCGGTTTAGGAATTTAGTTGTGATTGTGATGTCTTTGTATATATTGTTGAGTTTTATATGTTATGAAAAAAAAAGAAAAAAAAAAGAAAAATATGAGAAAAATACAAAAAGAAGTCATTAGTGCAATAGTAGTTTAGAAGTTTATGATGTTTTGGTACATAGTCGTTTGCTTTGGAAATAAAACCGGGTCAAATCAAATTAGCTCTTATATATATGTTCCACCATTTTCCTACCTTTGCACCTAGCCCCATTACAACCCATAAGTTCCTTTGATTCAAAAGCATGCTAGATATTGGTTAGGAGGAAACTTGATTTTCATACAAGCTTATTGCCGCACACACACACATATACGCATTGAGTGGTTTAGCATAATATGCTAATTTTTCTTGTCACCGAGAGTTTTTTGTGAGGGGTGTGCTTTGTGGTATGATAGAAAGTTAGTAAGAGGACGGCACTTTAGCTTGGTTTGCATATTTGATCGTTCTTGGTTGAAAATGGTTTTGAATTGGTTGCTTGGGACAAGCAACGGGTAAGTGTGGGGATGTGACGGGTGGTCCGTAGGACAACCCTTAAAAGGTCTAAATATATGCACATTCCATGTTTTATTCGGTTAATTGCTTGAACTTGGTAACCACTTTATGCTTAATGATGCAGGTGTTAAAGTACTCAAGATGAGGGATTTATGAAGATTAGAAGGATGGCGGAAGTTGGCGAAATCGAGAAGTGAGGAAATGGCAAATTAATGAAGAAACAAGGAGTAGAAAGCCACTCAGCACCATAACCTACGGCTCCCATCAATTGAAAAAGAGCATCGCCGTAACACAGGAAGCAATGGCCGTAAGGAATAATTGGGCACCGTAAGCTACGCCGCCTACCGTAGCTTACGGCGCCATATGTTGGCCTTTTACCTTGCTGACCGCCGTAAGCTACGGCAGGTGCCGTAGCTTACGGCTCCGACTGATCCCATCTTGTAACCTTCGCATTTATTGGCCATTTTATGGAGATTTATGATGCCTAATCATGCAATTTCGGTTACTACTTGGCTAGAACGAGTTGGGAAGTATATGAAGAGCATTTGGGAGTAAAGAACAACATCTTGGAACTATCTTTTCACTAAATTCTTGTCTAGTTTTTGTTGGTGAACAATATTTCCATTTCTTGCATTATGTTAGTTAAAGCCATGAGTGGCTAGATATTTGGGTGATTATCTTGTGTTGAAGGTTTGAGTAAGACTATGTGTTTTCATTTCATATTTCTAGAATAACAATTGCTTTTTATTTGAATTGATTGTTATGGTGTATGATTGATTGTTAGTAACTTGTTGATTCTTATGTTGAACTAATTAGAAACCATACGTTCTTGGTGCCGTTGGCAATCGGGATATCATGGGTATAGTTAGGTTTGGGTAAGGGTTGATTGATCATCGGGTGATAACCTCACGTTCTCGGAATCTGAGTACTTAGTCCCCTTTCATCACTGCAATTGATTATACATGAACTATGTCTATGTAGTTCTTTCTAGTGAAATATTAACACGGACGTCGAACCAAACCGGAAACTCAAGATAGTCATTTGTCTCTCAACTGTTTACAATCCAAATTTTCATTTTGCAAATTAGTTAATTAATCTTAGTTTTTAAAACCAATCAAATCAAACCAACTCTTGAATTTTATTTTTCTTGCAATTAGTTTAATTTAGTTAACTTAGAGAAGCACTTCAAATAGCACATTTTCCACAAACTCCCTGTGTTCGATACCCACTTGCCACTATTTACATAGTTGTTCTTGGGATTAAATTTGCGTGACCACGACATCACGTCACCAAGGCCAACGCCACCTTGGATCCGCTAAAAACCAGGCGATGCAAGAGCAGGTCGAAGAACTGCTCTCCGCAGGCATCCTGCGGGAAGTTAAATACCAGACAAAGCATGCCCCAAGGATTGTTATGCGCTTCCAGAAATCGACGAAAAAGTCGACAATCTCGCACCATTCAGATGGAAGTGCTTCCTCGATTGCTACAAAGGGTACCATCAGGTACAAATGGCAGTCAAGGATGAAGACAAAACGGCATTCCGCACTCCCACCGGGAATTACTGTTATACAAAAATGCCATTTGGGTTGCGCAACGCGGGCGCAACTTATCAAAAGCTGATGAACGACACTTTCCGCGGCCAAATAAGCAAAAGTGTCGAAATCTACATGGACGACCTAGTCGTCATGAGCATGGAGGAAGATACCATGCTCACAGACATTGAAAGAACATTCCAGACTCTGCGAAGCGTTAACATAAAGCTCAATCCAGGGAAATGCTCGTTTGGAATGGAAGAAGGCAAATTCCTTGGGTTCATCGTGACTAAAGATGGATTCAAGGTAAACCCGGAGAAAGTTCAGGCGATCGAGCGCATGCCATCGCCTTCATCGATGAAAGAGATGCAACGACTAGCCGGTAGGCTAGCAGCACTCAACAGATTCTTAGCCAACCATGCAGCTAAGTCTTATCCTTTCATCAAGACCCTGCGGAACTGTTTAAAGAAAGAACAATTCCAGTGGACCGCAGAGGCTGAAAACGCTTTCCGGGAAATGAAGGAGTGTTTGATACAACTCCCAACTTTAACCGCACCACGCAAGGATGAGCCACTCATATTATACCTATCCGCCGCGGACAACGCGGTGGGTGCGGTATTGATAGTGGAGCGGGAGGGAGTTCAAACACTCATCTATTACATCAGCAAGATGCTCAACGACCCAGAGACGAGGTACTCAATCATGGAGAAGTTGGTGCTAGCATTGGTGCATGCTTCAAGACGGTTGCGACGCTACTTCGCAAATCACGTCATCACAGTGCTAACCAATTACAGGATCGGCCCGATCCTATCCAAACTTGACATCTCTGGGAGATTAGCAAAATGGGCAATCGAGCTGGGCGCGCACACGCTACACTACAAACCGCGCCCCGCGATTAAAGGCCAAGTCTTAGCTGATTTCGCCGCCGAAGTACCGGTGAATCGCATCCAAGAATGCGAAGCAGCACAACATCCTGCGCCAACGCCATCTTCCTCAGAAACATGGGCACTATTTACCGATGGTGCCTCCAACGAGGAAGGTGCGGGCGCAGGTCTGCGACTCGTCAGCCCTGACGGCCAAGAGCTTACATATGCAATCCGCCTCGATTTCAAAAGCACAAACAACGAGGCAGAATACGAGGCCCTGTTAGCGGGACTACGTTTAGCAGTCAAACTCGGCGTGCAACACTTGGAAGCACACGTCGACTCTTTGTTGGTGGCAGGACAAATACGCGGCGACTATGCCGCAAAAGGGGACATCATGATCCTCTACCTCGAGCAAGCCCTGCAACTAACATCCAAATTCGCTTCGTTCAATATCTGACATATTAACCGAAGTGAAAACAAGTCCGCGGATGCACTATCAAAACTCGCATCCACCAGCTTCCAGCACTTGGCAAAGGAGATACGCATCGAAATTCTGCAAAATCCTTCGGTACCCCTGCGCCAAGTCAACGTCATTCAATACGGTACAACATCATGGATGACACCTATTATCGCATATCTGCAATCAGGTGTGACTCCCGAAAGCAAGTCAGAGGCATGCAAGTTACAACACAAAGCGTGCCACTATCAAATGGGAGACAGTATCTTATACCGAAAATCATACCTAGGGCCACTCCTGCGATGCGTCAACCCGCAGGATGCCACATACCTCATCCGAGAGATACACGAGGGCATATGTGGCATACATGCCGGACCACGCATGGTAGTGGCCAAAATCATGAATGCCGGGTAATACTCGCCCGGCATGCATCTGGACGCCGTCAAAGAGTTGCGCAAATGCATCGACTGTCAACGTCATGCTCCAAAAACTTTGCGGCCAAAGAACAACTTAGTCCCCGTCACAACCGCTCGCCTCAACCACTGCTATGATAACAAGAAAATTCATTTGGGAACACATCATCTGCCGTTTCGGTTTACCAATGTGCATTGTCACCGATAACGGCACCAACTTCGCTGCCGACGAATTCCAAAAATGGCTAGAAGAACTACATATTGAGCACATATTCTCATCAGTGGCACACCCGCAAGGGAATGGCCAAGTCGAGAGTATCAATAAAAGTCTAGTCGAAGGCATCAAGGCACGGTTGGGAACAGCCAGGCGTGGCTGGGTCGATGAACTCCCAAGTATCTTATGGGCTCACCGTACTAGCCCAAAAACGAGCAACGGAGAAACACCCATCAGCCTAGTCTACGGTTCAGAAGCGGTGATCCCCGCGGAAGTAGGTCTCCCCTCTCCTAGAATGTTGGCTATTGAAAAACTAGACAACATCACAGAACGAAGGATCGATTTGGACCTCTTGGAAGAAAGGCACGAAAACGCTGCCATCAACGAGGCCAAATATAAATCCAAACTTGAAAAGTACTACAACACGCGCGTCCGCGTTTGTACTTTCAATCCAGGAGACTACGTCCTACGCGACAATGAAGCATCTAATGTTGAGCGCCCATGCAAACTTGCCCCTAAGTGGGAAGGACCTTACCTCATCAAAGAGGTCTTAGGGAAAGGCGCATACAAATTACAAACGTTAGAAGACGAACCTATCGCACGAACATGGAATGCACAACAGCTTCGACGCTGTTATATGTAAGCCATGTTCTTACATTTTCTATGTAACCTATCGGGCCGCAGGCCATTGGCAAATAAATAAATAAGCAATTTTATACATTATTGTTTGTTCCTACTATTACAAATGCATGTTCCACTTTGCGGTATACCAAAAACAGATTGGCAAAATCTTCATTCGCGATACCCATACAAAGTGGTAACCACACACAAATATTGTAATAGGCCAGCAAAAGGCAAACAGACTTGAGTGTTTATCCGGCCGGATAAACAAGTTTTTGTTAACCTAACACAATTCCTGAGCCCAAAAAGGCAAACAATGGAATTGACGCATACTCATACCGCAACAGTATGGAGTACACTCGACCCCATTCACAATGGGTAGAGACCCGCATACATACGTTCAGACATGCAAGAATTAAAAACACTTGTACAAATTGAACAATAAACTTTATATTCAAAAAATTCAAGCACCCACTCGATGCTTAAGGGATTTACATAAAGTTCCTATCATATACAAGAGGAAAGCAAAAAGGGGGCACACTAGCCAACCTAAACCCTATTTTGTACCGCTGGTTCCCGCACCATTTCCAGCACCACCAGCGGGATCTTCCTCTTCTGCATCAGCATACAGCATCCGCAGCCGGTCAACGTAATCCGCAGCCTCTAAACAGTCGTCCAACTCCTCCACACAAGCGAGGGACGTATCATAAAAAGAGGCTACAGCCACGTTCAGACGACCTTCGGTGTCCACGTCACGAAACCCGGATTGCTCTTCGATAACACCGCCTATAGACATGACGTTCATATGAGCAATGCAGCGGTTATAACCAGCTTTAAAACCGGCATCGCGGGCACGTTCCTTAACCAAGTCCAAACCAGTTGCGGTCTCAGGTGCATCCATGATAGCCTGAACAATCTGCAGTAAAAGGATGATAAGACTCGGGTACTAATCCAAGCAAATATAAAGGCAATGGATACTTACACGCGCAATACCGTGACTCCGCATCCACTCGCGGTCAGCCTCAAGCTGGTTTAAAGAAGATGTCAAGGCGTCCTTAGCCTCAACAGCAGCATCAGCCCGCTCTTCCGCAACAGATACGCGGGCAGTAAGGTCTTTAACCGCGACCTCCCGGGCCTTAACGTCAGCCTTTCAAAGAGCAAAAAACAGTTTACTCAAAATCAGTGAACACTCGCAAACAAGCAGAAAGAAAAATACAATAGAAATAACGATTCATACCTGAAGGCTGGCAACAACCTTACCCAAGCGGGTACGCTCAGCGTTCGCCTCTTCCAGAGCCTTCGAAGTGCGGTTTTCCCTCTCTTTGGCCTCATCAAGGGCCTTCGCAGTACGGGCCCCCGTTTCCTTGGCCTCTCCCAGCGCCTTAACAGCCAGAGCCTCTGCTTGTTGCGCCTTAACCGCAACCGCCTCAGCTGCAGCTTTCTCTTTGCCCAAGGCAACGTTCGCTGCCTTGTCATTCGTCAAATCCTGACGAGCACGAAACAGATTGTCATTCTGCTTAGCCCAAGATTCATTCCACTTCTTGCGCTCATTGGAAAACTTATCATTCCAACTCTTGCGTTCATCAGAAAGAAGTTTGGCAAGAGTACGAACCTGTTTCAGCTGAGCAGTGGCAGCCCACTCCGAGGTCTGTTTCTGCTTCTCAAAAGCAGCTCTATCCCTTTCAAGCTGCTCCGCACCCTCACGAGCAGCCTTCACCAACCCCTCTGCTTCCGCCCGCAAGCGAGCAGCTTCTTCCTCGCAGCGACCCAACACCTTGTAATCTTCCAAAATGGCATTCGCCACAATGGAAGTTCCTACTAACATTGAAGAGAGCTGGTTGATGCGCAGCTCACGAAGCGCGGCACGGGCACGTTCAACTTCAAAGGGGGTACCCAAACCACCCAGAATCTCCCTACACGCGGAAGGATCGTTAGAAACATCATCCCCCTGCATAACAGTCCAGGGGGGCCAATGATACGCGGTACCGCGATCCTGCGTGTAGGTGCGGTAATAGTACTCCAATTCAGACTCCCGAGGCTGAATGGGAGACTCATCGGAACCCGCACCACCAGAAGTAGAACCAGCAGCCTTCTCATCAGCAGAAGATTTAGGCGGCTCAGCATCATGCTGCCGCACCTCAGCATCAGACTTCTGCTTACCAGCATCTGAAAACCTCAAGTCCAATCCATCACCCTCATTAGGAGAGATCAGATTGTCAGAGGAATCTACAATATCGAAAATCTGGGCAGCAGTCTTTTCCACCGTCTTCTCCACGGTGGGATCGCGAACCGGCCCTACAAAAGGAGCCGAAGGCTCCTTGGGCACAACAGGCTCCTTCGGCACCCCCGCAGCAGCGGTATGCAAGGGAGACGAAGGGAAGTCAAAAAAAGAAAACCCTGCATCTTGGGATTCTGCAACACAAAGAGCAACAATTGTTAATCCAACACATTGTACATACAAAACAATGAAAAAAGATATACTTACCAGCAGCAACCGCAGGTTTCTTTTGCGCCGGAGCAGCCCTTTTGGACTGCAGTCTCCGACGCTTTGGTTCACCACCACCAGCAGCCTTCTGCTCTGGTCCTCTTTTCTCACCAACAACGGGGGGACCCGTAGCAGTTCCACCCGCAGCCGCACCACTACCTATAACACCCAAACCCTCAAGGGTGTCAGATACTACCACGTAATCGTATATCCGCGATAACAAGATCGATAGGTACCTGCGGCTTCAGACACTGAAGAAGGGGCAACTGAGCCTTCAGCCCTCCCCTTGCCACGACCCCGCGCGGCTTTCTTCACCGTTTTCTTCTCCGCATGCTTTTTGGGGATGTGCTTCTCAAACTTCCCCAAATCCGCAAGGATAGCTGCATTGAAACAGTCAAGAAAACCAGTTAAAAAGATAAACTGGAAAAACAGATGCAACTTACGAAATACCTCTTGCGTCTCCCGGGGCAGGGGCATCCAGCATTGCGCGCGTCGGTACGCGGAAGTTGCTAAGAATTTCTAGGTTGAAGCCTTTCTTCAACTCAACCGAAATAAGCTCAACCCGGCCCTCAAATCGGGCTCGAACATTCTCCACAAGCCAACCGCATCCACTGATACAACACATGCATGCATATTACTACAAGGACTAGGAAGTAAGGAAAACAACAAAGAGTAACAAACTTACCACCACTCTTTTCCCGCAAAACGGGCCTTGCCTTCCTATCCGGCCAAGTGAGCATCATCCGCAACACCCACAGCTGATTGTTATCCAACTTCTTGAGTTCAATAGGCCGCAACCTAGAGAACCAATCCACAGTCTTTGCGGTGGCAACAGGAATATCTTCATCAGAAACTCCAACGTTGACATTCCTGAAAGACATGCTGGCATAGACCGCACAGGCTTTAACATAGAAGAATTTCTTCTTCCAGCCTGTCACACCCTTAGGAGGCATCATCAACTTCAAGCTCCCATGCCGTTGAGTAAAAGAGAAAAAACCAGTGTTCACCGTCAACTGGTAGAATCGTCAGAAATTTTCAACAGTAATGGGCAAGCCATGGGCACGGAAAGTATATTCAAAGTTCCTGATTCGGAACATTCCAAAGGGACTAAGTTGGGAGATATGGAGATGATAGTACTCCAACACCTCCGCAACGAACACCGTCACCGGCAACCTAAGGTTGCCGTCGTTGAAAAAATCAGCCCACAAAGTAATATAACCGGCCGGAGCATTGGCACCGGTATCCCCCTCTTGTGGGTAGGTAGCATCCCACTCGTCGGCCATCTAAACGGTGGATATCAGGGTTTTGAAACCACCCTTCGACCACTTCAACACCGGTAAGCCACCACCGGCAACATCCACGTCGTCCTCGTCATCTTCATCAGTATCCACTACCGGTTGTTCAGGGTTTTCACCCTCCACATTGTGTGGATTTGATGGTTCAGCCATCAAGAAAATAAAAGATAAACACTACAAACTCAGAAAACCTCGCCGGAAGTTCAAGAAAGATCGTCGGAGAAGACAAAGAAAAAGTCTCCCTCACCGGCAAATTTTTTGAAATTTCGAGCAAGTGAGGGGAAACCACGAACGGTTTCCCCTTATATACCCATCGCAATTAATGAGGAGGGAGAAAACGAATCATCACGTTCAAAAAGAACGAATTGCGCGACACCACGTGTCAAGCGCCGTTTTCGCTGACGGTTATCACGCGCGCGTGGCCGCCCACGCGCCTGACATAGGAGACGTTTACACTCCTTGCTACAGTGCATTTAATGCCTCGGGCAGTGCAAACGTCCTTTCATTTCAGCACATGCCAGAAAGATCTCACCAACTTCCACCAACTCACACGTGAGATCAGCCACATATGCAACAAAAAGCGACTACCTTATCCAATTACAAGCGGCATGCGGTTTCTCTGGTATACCGCACCATAACCCATACCGCATGTCGTTTTTTTACATACCCCTAAAAATAGGCAAAAATATATATCTCCACATTATAAGGGGGTATAATACCTGTCCGCATTACCCACGAGCACACGTGGAATATGCGGAAATGACACACACGAGCCCGTTCAGGTGTGTCAGATACTCAGAACCAGCGTTGTTCTTTGGACCGAACCGCATCTCAGAAACAGGTAAACCGCATTGCCTTCATTCTCTTCAAGCTTCAAATCCCTCCTGTCCGGTTCACAACCACAGAGGGTGCATGAACCCCTTCTTTAACACGAAGAAGGAAGGGAATGTACGCGTGCGCACATCAGCAACCCTGACTCCTGAACCTTCAAGAGCCACATCCGAGCAACACACCCGTTTCGAGCGAATATGGGAATGCAAAACCGCAGACACTCATGAGTCGCTGCGGACATAACCATAGCTTCCGCAAATGGTTGTTACGGAAGAGCCACAACTAACTCCACATCGAGGAACGAAACTACTTCAAGGAAAAACTCCTCGGTATTGGAGCGTGAAGGAAGGTGCCTAAGGAAGAGATGCGGACAAGATCCCCAATGATCATGCGAGCCCTTGTCGAACAACAAGCGATCGAACAAACGGTAACAAGTCTGCTTATGACTTTGTTACCCTACTTGTAAGTTGGATAGAATAAACAATGGTAGGCATTACCATGCCTATGATCATGTTTATTTGACCGTTATCCAGAATCACATTGTTCGACCAAACATGGCCAACAATGACGCAAGTACCCAACGTTGTTCCCACAACCGTGGCCAACAATGTCAAGCAACGAGGTAACCGCAAAGGACGTGCGGTTACTTAAGAGCTAATGGGAAGAACATGAACACCCCACGAAAGGAATCATCATTAGATATCCAATCATGGGAGCAACATGCTCTCTTCTTCATTCACCACTTCAAAGGTTGGTTCGAAGTTTGTGCACACCTTCAACCACCATCTCAGAGATTGGTTCGAAGTTTGTACACTTCCTCCAACTAATTCCCACAGTTGGTTCGGCACACCAATAGGTGGCAACCAGCCAAAGGCTGAGAATTTCGCATCAGAGGAAACATTTTCACCGGTACGGAAGAGGCGTCAAATGACCCTTCCAGACCTCCAGCTTGATTTACAAACAGAGAAGACCATCCACATGGTCTAGGATCTTCTCCAGACTCCAAACTACCTTCTAAACACCATAGTCCAGTACTCCTCCCACATACAACTTGCATGTGGCAGCAACACTAGACTGGGGGGACTTGAAGGGGTATGGTCTTAGATCTCGCGTCAGCATCGACCGCGAGTGACCATTACCCTTATCAAAACCCCCACCAGCCAACAACCTACTTGTGCCCATGCGAGAACGCGTCGACACAAGGGTTGAATCCAATCCATCTAGTGATGAAGGAGGACTTACCTGGAACATGAGAACGGTAGAGTGATGCGACATAGCATCACATCTGATGTATGAAAACGGAAGTATTCACAGCGATGCGGCCTCGCACCGCGTCCAGTGAACACTTCTATCAATACAAGGAAGCTGGATAACAGCAACAGTCACCACGGGAGATGATGCGGCCAGCACCGCATCTCGCGTATTTCTTGATCACAAGCAAGAGACGCGATAACATCAGATGTTACCGCAAGCAGCGATGCGGCTCGCACCGCATCCTATACGCTCAAACAAGTGGGACTGACACCACAGTGCAAGTGGAACCAATGGCAGTCACCTGTCAGGTCTACGTAAGCGACAGACTGACGTGGCGTCGTCTCCCCGGCCGACATGTCTGACACACCTGCAAAGGTGCAGCATGCCGTCAGTCTATCCATCCACCTCCTCCTTCACTCCTCAGCTATAAATACCAACCCCAAACCAGGTTTGAGGTATCTCTTCACAACTCTCTCACTACTACTACTATCTTACTTTGCTTCCCAAGCAAATTACTGATTCTTATGCCGGAGAGTGGTAACAAGGAGCACCCCCCACCCCATCCTCCTTGTTACGAGTCACGGTTTGTTTCCTTGTGCAGGAGATCAACCCACCGGTGATCCAGCCAGCGATCCTCGAGAGGAAGGGATTAACCCTTCTTGACAAGACCAGTGAGTTAACCCTGCCCGGTTAACCATTGTTTCATCGTGCCCCGAGGACCCTTAGGGATGGTAATTACGAGAGGCTAATTACGTTTTGGGTTATCTTATCTTATTTGTTAATAAAGTGGTCATGTTTAGGTTGACATCTTTAACTCGGTCAATTAAATAGGTTGTGTCCGGGTTAATATATTTAACATTATCAGTCACGCCAACTTGTTTATGACCTGCTAACAAGTTCCTAATTTGTTTAATTGACAAATTAACTTGATTAGCTAGTTTAAATAAAAAGGTTAAAAGAGTAATGTTTGAATCATACTCTACTGGTTACGATTGATATAGTTGGCCTTCAGGGCCGGCTCAACTATTTTGGTGGTCTAAGGCGAAGTAAAATGTGACAACCCGTATTTCCAAGATAAACTGCTCGTTCTCATCGACTGTTTTTTTTTATTATTACGTTCCTTTCATTTAAGATTATGAGATAGAATCCAATAGGACAAGAAATCTCACAGTGTTGAAAATATCGACATGAAAAGTTTAGCGATTTACCTCATATTATAAATATGGCAAACACTCAGTTTAACAATGATAATACTGATCGAGTATGTTTAGTAATTAAGTTAATCAATCATTATGTCATGTTTAATTTTTGAACATGTCGTATATTGTTCATATTATTGCTAAACCATAGGTTCACCCAAAATGCTTCAACACCCATCTATTTGTAAAACTTGTATAAAACAGATTGGGAATTTCAGTTTAGTAAGATATTATGTATTAACATGTGAGGTTTTTTTTGGCAAACTGTAATAATTATTAAATGAATTATATTCAAAAAAAAGAAAGAAAGAAACAGAATGCAAGCAAGCCCACCTTCTATGCCATGCGTAACCCCTATCCACTTGCACTAAAGATTCAGCCCAAGTTTGATATTATTTCGGCCCTTGTGCAGCTCCAAACTGCCACAACTCATGTTCTCAATATATTAAATATATGGTGCATGAGTTGTTCTTGTTTTATAACTCTCAACAAACCCTAACTCCTACTCCCTCTCATCTGGACGCACGACAGCAGCAGCCCCCTTCTCACATCGCTATCTCTCTCTCGCACTAGCCCCTCTTGCTCGAACTCCCTTACGCATCTTCATTCGGTTAGTATGTTATGTTGTGTGATTCTAAATTCTGCATATACATGACTGTGTTTTATCTTTATTATGATTCATGGCTGTGTTTTAGTGTATGAATGCTAATTATGCTGGTTACAACAAGGACTTGTGATATAGGTTGCATGAAAAATCTAGAAGGTTATTTAGTTTTATAGATTCTGTTTGTACGGAGATGCATATATATGGGTAGGGTTAAATTCTGGATGTTGAGCATGATAAATCTGATACGAATGAATAACAACCTGATGTGATTAATATTAATGTGTCGCGGGTTCGCTTGATAGTCGTTTGCGGGATCGGATAGTGAAAACAGAAAGTTGTTTGCTGTTTACAGCCAACTTCAGTTGGCTGTAACTGGGTCGTAACATGTTGAAAACTGGAATTTCTTGAGTCTATAACGTGTTATTTTGAAATACAAATCATATGGCACTGGAATCATAATTTTTCGACACCGTTTGATATGTTAAACGAATTATTTACGAACAAACACAAGCTGCGAAAATCTGCAGTAAATGGGTCATATGTTTTGGGTCATAACTTGCTGCGTAATTGGAGTTTTGCTATGAAATTTGTACTGTAGATGGTCACTGATGTCGTTGTAATTCTCCAACTGGAATTTCGTCAATCGGACTTATGATGAATTTTCGTGGACTGCAGTCAGAAAGTGACGAATCTGATTGCAGCCCGGTAAATGAATTTTATAAAATAATTGGTGATGAATTGGATCCCGAGATTTTGACACAATAATATTTGGATCGTTTAACACATTCTGTAATTTTTTGGAATTTTGTTGTACACGAGCTATTCCGGATAACAATCCGAAAACTGCCGAAAATGCACTATATTGCTGAATTTTATTGAAGGGTATTTTGAACCTTTTGTGACACTTGTGTCGTCGCTAAACTATGTTGTGATAATTAGCATTGTATGGTTAAACGTGCTACGTGCTAGATACGTGTAGGAACTTTGTGCCCTATTTGAAACCACTAATGGACTAACTGGTAATCGTACTAGGACGTGATTGAACGACCTTGACTGTTAGCTATTTTTAAGAGTCAAACCGAGCAACCAAAGGTGAGTTCACACTCTTTCCAAGGCATGGGATTCCCAAGGGTTGGGAATGGGTAAATGAACTAAACGGTAAATACGACCATCCTCCATGGGAAGGATGCCAAGATTACACACTGGACCAAACCTCTATCATTGAAGTCCCTCATCATATCGACTTAATCGCCGAGGCCTATGGCGAGCGGGTCATTAGTTAATAGCGCTATTAGGTTTAACAAACCTCATACCGTGTCGTTTAAACGGGCGTGTACTAATGGACTATGGGCAAAGGGTCAATGCTGATAGACATTGACTTAGGGCACTTCTTACATTTTCGTAGCAGTCGATACACACGGTCTAGTAACACATGGGAAGCCCCCACTAATCTTCACACACATGTCTGGGAGACCGCGATACGAATTAATACGATACATGGTTTACAAAACGAACATATGATTTACGAAACGAATACTATAACTAAACAACCAACTGTGAACTCGGTCAACTTTGTTGTTGACTCGTTGTTACATGCCTTGCGAGTCGTTAGGTACTTATGGAGCTTGCACGAGGAGGCGTGATCGTTGTGGGACATGGATAGTCTTATGCCATGTTAAACATTTGATATATTTGAACTGATACTTTTGTTTTTGAACATTATGCTTCAGCTTACAACTTAAACTACGTTTTGTTTGGACACCAATTATATTGTGTTGGGTTTTATTTTTATTTACATACTATGTTCAATATGATTGGTGGCTGGATCCTGGTCAGTCACGCCTCCATGCGGTGATACTCCGCGTGTGGATTTTGGGGGTATGACATAAAATCTGGTGGCTTTTTTCCCAAAAAAAATGTATGTAATTGAAAGTTAAACTTGAGGGCTCAAGTGTAATTATTTGAAAGATTGTGTTAAAATTTTTAAACAAGAAAAAAAATTGCTGAACCAGGGATTCAAACCCAGGTCCTCACCAACATCCATACATACACAAAACCACTACACTACCAACCATCAATCTGTTGATAACCCACACCCTAAATATTTTATAAATGAAATGTGATTTCATCAAATTGTGGAGGCCCTAGAGTTTTGGTGGGCCAAGGCCCAAGCCTCATTTGGCTTACCCTTGGGCCGGCCCTGTTAGCCTTTAGTAAATAAAAGTAACGAACTGAAATTATATTATTATATAAAAATACTAATTTCATTATTAATAATCATTTTAAAACTTCAATACCGTTTCTCGTTTGAACTTTGAAATATGAATTTGAAAAGGGAAGCCGTTGAAAATAAACCTGGCCCACCTAAAATTAATGGCCCAAAATGGCCTAAAAGACGTGACATACGTGCATACAAAGGCCCGAAATTTGAAGTTGAAACTTGAAGTTAAAAAGTAAGCGAGATTTTTTCACAAATTAGTTTTTAAGAACTTTTTTTTTTATTTTTTATTTAAGTTACAATTCTACTTCAGTATTTAAGTTTCAATTCCACTTGCTTTTTACTTGTTTACTTGCTTAGTATTTTTCTTTCTTTAAAAACTTAAGTTCAATAATAAAAAAATATATAAGTAGTTGTGTTTAATTTATTTTCGACATTGCGGTATAAATTTTGTTGAAATTATAATATTTTTATGGTATTGTAAGTTATAGTGATTGCGGATATCGTATCGACGTTGTGACGAACTGATACCGGCATTGGTATTGGTATCAGTATTTTGGAACTGGTATTGATATTCGTTTTTATGGTTTTCGATAAATGTAAAACATGAGTAGATATTTTTTAGACATATTACGACTTTATTTTTTGGGTTTTCTCTTTTGGTTGCAATATCGAACGCTGATCTAGTAACAATCCGAACTGGTACTGACCGAATACCCGCAACATCACTAAGAAAATCCCACTAGTTACATCCCACGAGCATTTATCCATTACATAATATGTATCATTCTAACAAGCATTTGGTTCAAAAGCTGACTTGTGGGTTTGATGAACCTACTCTAGAGTCCAACTAATGGTGGGTCCATGATTTATTTTTGAGTTAATTACTGTTAGTCCGTTAGTTTAAAATTTGCGATTTCAGTCCCTGTGGTTTCACTTTCGTAACCATTTCAGTCCACCTCGTAACCATTTCAGTCCCTGTACTTACAGAATAAATGGATTGAAATGGTTATGAAAGTGAAACCACAGGGACTGAAATGGTTACGAAAGTGAAACCACAGGGACTGAAATCGTAATTTTTAAACTAATGGACTAAAATAGTGATTTTTGACAAACCACAGGGACGAAAACAGTAACTAACTCTTTATTTTTTAAGAGGTAATCAGGGAGATTTGACCGAACTTTTAAGAGATGCGATCCAGGATTTTGTCTAAAAACTAAACTGAACCTTTCTTTTGGGCTCAGTCTATAGTGTAGGTCCCCCTCATGAGCCCAACTAGAACTCATTTTGAGGGATGAAAGAATGCTCTAGGTGGAAAGCGGGAAGGAAATTGGGCTGATGTGATGTGGCACAAGTGCGGGATGGAGAGGAAGCAAGTCAAGCAACAACTGATCAGCGCCATGGCCATCTTGAAATGGAGAAGCAACAAAACAACGGGAAGAGCGGGACAAAAGACCCACTGTGGAAACTCCTGGTTTAACCCAGGGCATTTTTGCTCAGACGAGACTCGGATCTATGACCTTCACTTTAGAAGGCTATGAGGTTGCCAATGTACGAGAAGGCCATTGACATAGTAGTTGATGAAACAATGGTTAACCGGGCAGGGTTAACTCACTGGTCTCGTCAAGAAGGGTTAATCCCTTCCTCCCGAGGATCGTTGACTGGATCACCGGTGGGTTGATCTCCTACACAAGGAAACAAACCGTGACTCGTAACAAGGAGGATGGGGTGGGGGGTGCTCCTTGTTACCACTCTCCGGCGTGAGAATCAGTAATCTGCTTGGGAAGCAAAGTATGATAGTAGTAGTATTGAGAGAGTTGTGAAGAGATACCTCAAACCTGATTTGGGGTTGGTATTTATAGCCGAGGAGTGAAGGAGGAGGATGATGGACAGACTGACGACGTGCTGCACCTTTGCAGGTGTGTCAGGCTTGTCGGGTGTGGAGGTTACGCCACGTCAGTCTGTTATTTACGTAGCCCTGACAGATGACTGTCAGTGGCGCTACTTGCACTGGTGTGTCAGTCCCACTTGTTGGGCGTATAGGATGCGGTGCGAGCCGCATCGCTGCCTGCGGTAACATCTGGTGTTATCGCGTCTCTTGCTTGTGATCAAGAAATACGCGAGATGCGGTGCTAGCCGCATCGTCGCCTGTGGTGACTGTTGCTGTTATCCAGCTTCCCTGTATTGATAGAAGTGTTCACTGGACGCGGTGCGAGACCGCATCGCTGTGAATACTTCCGTTTTCATACACCAGATGTGATGCTATGCCGCATCACTCTACCGTTCTACTATTCCAGGTAAGTCCTCCTCCATCATTGGACAGATTGGATTCGACCACTATGTCGATGCGTTCTCGCATGGACATAAGTAGGTTGTTAGCTAGCGGGGGTTTTGATAAGGGTAATGGTCACTCGCGGTCGATGTTGACACGAGATCTGGGACCATACCCCTTCAAGTCCCCCCAGTCTAGTGTTGCTGCCATATGCAAGTTGCATGTGGGAGGAATACTGGACTATGGTGTTTAGAAGGTAGTCTGGAGTTTGGAGAAGATCCTAGACCATGTGGATGGTCTTTGCTGTTTGTAAATCAAGCTGGAGGTCTGGAAGGGTCATTTGACGCCTCTTCCGTACCGGTGAAAATGTTTCGTCTGATGCGAAATTCTCAGCCTTGGGTTGGGTGCCATATAACACCTCGAATTTTTGTGTCTAATGATGTGTTAACACGTGTCATTTGATTACGCGTGGCATCCATAATAAATAAAGGACTAATTTTGACAAACCTTGAAAGTATATAAATTCGAGGGTTATAAATGTCAACAAGGGTAAATATACTGTATAGTAACCCTAAATAATGCTTGAACCTTCAAACGAATAAATCATAGATCGTGCGGAAGCGAAACGCGGAAGAAAGTGAGAGATTACGAACTACAGGGGTTAACTGTGTCAACATGTTTAATATTACCTCTGAGTGACCCTTTAACGTTCCCAAGGCTTCGTAACAGTATTATACGCTCACTAGAATATACTGTATAAATTCTGCGAAGTTCCGTCTTAAAACGAAAGAGTTATACTCAAATTCGTATGAGAAGGGTTAAAAGCGTCAATAATGAAAGTTAAGGCTTTCTGTATAATTAATAAATAAACCGGGGACTTAACAACGCGGGTAAATAACACGAGGCCCCTATCGGTAACTAACCGAGGGCCAAACCGCAAAGTTACCCCTTCAAACCCGAAAGGTCAGGTAAATCATTACGAAAGATTTCGTTATTAATTACCAGGATTTCGTAATCATTTCAAAAGATTTTAAAAATCTGAAAAACAGGCCCTACGCGACCCGCATTGCATGTTTGGTTAAGTTGAGGCGGGCCGCGAGCCTCCTCTTTTACTCGCCTGGTATTTAAATCCCAGGCGGCCCGCATTAGAAACGCATGGAACTCCCATGCGGGCCGCATTAGACGCCCAGATGCAGAATAGTTGTAACTACTTGCCTTTTGGAGCATTTGAACGACCAAACATCAATCAATGAGGCATGGGTGCCCCCTACTCGACCCATACACCTTAGGGACACCTGCCCATGATCCATGATCAAATGTAGGCTGAGTTGTGATGATCTTGAGGTCCTTTGAGCACTATAAATAGCAATGTTGAGGTTACAACATTCACACAACTCAAACACTTCCATCTGATCATTCCAAGAGCTCCCTAGCATTCTCTTCTGTTCCATAATCAAGATACAACTTCTGTAAGTCGTTCATAACCATTTTGGTCATACATTTCCATAGATTTAGCTTAGAAACTCAACCGTCGTAACTAACGGTTGTCATTACAATAACTTGCAAATGGTTCAGTCTTATGACGGATCAAAAGTAGTTTTGAGTAGGTAATTATGTGGGTAATAAACCTCTAAAAGGGTTCCCCCTGATCACCACTCTAACTATGTCAAATATCGAGTCAAACGTGCGGTTAAAAAGTCAACAGGAAGCTATTTTAGCGATTTATGCATAATCTGTAATGTACATACTATGGAACCTGTTTTGACAATCATAAAACATGATAATAAGTATATAAACTTGTTTGCGCTCGTTTGAATCGATCATTTGCTATATTGAACCGGTTCGGAGCCGAATGTCGCAAAAGTTTGACTTTTGCTTTGACTTCAGTTCTGACCCGTTTTAGTGAGGTATAAATATACCTTAGGACTCTCTTAGGACCAGGTCACATGTCGGTATAAACCTCAGTGATCGGTTCATGAGTTATCCGAGTCTTTTGCGCATTTCCGTCATTCGCCTAAAAGTTGACCGTAACGGCCTTTTGAAATTAAAACGAGTATTTCGGACACGTGAACGGACCAGAACCTTGCCTATTAAATTATAAGCATGTCCTTAAAGTTTCACGTCAATCCGAGGTCTAGAATGAGAGTTATGCTAATTAGCGCAATTTAAATAAACTTTTGTAATAAACGGCGCAATTAGCATAACACCTATCTAAACCAAGATTTCGTCACCAAAACTTTTACCCACTATATTAAAATAATATTTTGGGAATTTTAAAGATTTTTAATAATTTTTACCTCGCTCATAACCTGCGGTTATGGCTACGGTTCGGTAAATACCGAATATGCCCTTTTCGGCCAAAACATGAGTTCTACAAGGTCTTTTGACCCGATTCCAGTGGCTACTGATTTTAAATAATAAATAAAGTATTTTAAGCTTTATAAGCTGTTCGGGAAACTCAGATTTCCTGTAGAACTCGAAAACCCCTTTTAAAGTCTTTAAAATGACCGAAAAGCCCCTACGGGGCATAATATTAACTTAAACTCGTTACGGGCGTCACGGAAGGTATCCTACTGATACCACAACCCATTTAAGGCATATTGACTTAGGAAATAAGCGTACGACTCTTATGGTTAACCGTTTCGCCTATTGCGCGCACGGTTCGGCTTATGAAACTAGTTTTCATAAATTAGCCGATACGGGTCAAATTATATTATTTGAACCCCAAAATCCAGAGTGTGAACCATAAACCCATATAAAACAAGTCTCTGAACTTGTTGGGTCAGAATCACACTCCATTCTCGGTTTTCGCCTTTCACGGGATTAAACCATATCTATATATATCGGAACCAACCGGTCTAGGCTACGGCCATTATAACGACTCGTTAGGATTCTAAGAGGTTAATTAAAACCTTCGTTCCAGATTAGGAGCCCCAGTAAAATCTATCGGTGATTTAATCCAATTAAGGAAATATACTTGCAAAGGTAAATACTTTAACTTATTTCCCCTATATGGGCTTGGGTTACGGTATATTAATACCGCTTGATTGAGCATTATATTCTTCCATCGCTTAGGTGGTTAATTAAATAATATGATCGGCTCATTTAAACAGTTTTGTTGCTTATAAGCCTTTGGGGGGTTTAATGACCGTTGTCCCGGATATCCTTGGCATCATTTTACGAAATGGCCACGACCATCGACATCCCGGTGTAGGCGTACACCCGGTATAAAGTGTCGACATTAAATTTAAAAGACGTAGCCGTTGGTTTTTATACTACGGTTTTACGCAAACGTGGTGTGTCTATAAATCTTTAACCCGGCACGACCCGGGCTACTGAATGCATAAAAGAACATGTAAAACGTTCACAAGATTTCATTATAATTTTCCCAAGTTATAAAAGAGTTTGTGCCTTGTGCATTCAAATCAATTTTAATAAACATTTTCAAATGTGTCAGTTGAATGTATTTACCAGTGTAAACTGACGTATTTTCCCCAAAAAGATTAAGTGCAGGTGCTAGACGAAATTGGCTGGTATTAGCTGCCTAAGCATCACGAATAGTCTCGCAAACTCGATGCCGTATCTGAATGAACAATATTTATTTATTTTGATCCGCTGTGGATACATTCGACTTCTGTAATACATTTGATATTACAATCAGAGGTTGAAATATATTTATTTATCTTTAAGCTTCCGCTGTGCATTATATAATTGTGTGGTTTGACTATATTGTTGCCAACATCGTCACGGTAATCCCCCACCGGGCCTACCGGTGAGACACGTGGAAATCGGGGTGTGACAGGTTGGTATCAGAGCCAACGTTGAGTGAATTAAACACTACCCTATTGTGTTTAATCTCAATGACACAATTGCACATACTTGAGTCTAGACAAGAACTTAGGACAAATTCGGATTGATACTCCTTTTTGTCTTTATTTTCTATTCGATTTTTAATAAGTTTTGGAGCAGGAAAATGCCACCTGTTATATTCCGAGGAAGAGGAAGGGGACGAAGAGGCAGAGGAGAAATCGTGACACATCACGATAACGAAGCTGGACCATCTGGTACAAGACATCCTTCAATGACACGGAGCGAAGAGCCACAACGACGAAGAGATCTTTACGAACCCGCGAGGCATTCCACCTCGCACAGCTCGACGCCATCCTACCGGCACTCCTTTGGACCAAACTCAGAGAATGATCCCAATAACCCACAACCTTCCTTCATACCTCTACAACGTTCAGTATCGACCCGGAATTATGACGACCCTACTCCCTACTACATAGGTCAGTTTAATCCAGCTGACTACATACAGGAACCTTCAGGTTTTGTTCCACTAGGGCCACAAGATCATTTCTCCGAGGACCATATGGATGAAGATACTGATCCAACTGAACCTGCGCGTGGTACGCCCACGCATCCGATAGAAGTTTCTGATGGGTCATCCTTCCATGGAACGCCCTATCAAGGACCAGACAGTTTCCAAGCGTTGTTTGACCGACATGAGTGGTACTACACGCCACCTCAATAGACATCTCAACAACCGAGACATCCACAGGATCCCTCTGAGGATTCACGCTTTGTGGCAGTTACGCCACCACCTCCGCCACCGGCGCAACCAGTAATACCTGATCCGCCAAGGCGTAGGAGGACAAATGCTCGTATGTCTACACGAGGAGGAGGGGGTATCCACTTCAGCACTCCTCGACATTCTAGTAGTAGCCACTATCCGCCACTACAAGAAGAAGGACCTTCAAGTCCTATACAGGAGGCGAACTCCGCACCAGCTGCACAAAATTCGCCACCGTTTGGGTATGACCAACCCATACCTGCTTATACGGGTCCAACGGCTTACAACCCGTTCGAACCATCACAAGCACAATACAACTACGGCTATGAGCGCGACCCATATGTGGTGTCGGCGAGATATAATGCGCGCTACCCTGACGGAGCACACGGAAACATGGGACCACCGGATTACTCAGCTCATGGGTATCCAATACCTCCCAGACCTCCAGTTCCGCATCAAGCGCCACAACCACGTTTCTCTCCTCCTGAACAGGAAGAAATACTCCATCGACTAGATCGTGTGGAGAGAGAGTTCGAAGAAGAGAAAAAGAGCCACCGAGGATTTCTCAAAGGCTTGGCGAACCTACTAAAGGGCAAAAAGAAGAAACGTGACCATTAGCCCTTAATAGTTGTACGAAGGTAATTTCTACTTTGAAATAAGTCCCTGTGTGGACAACTTATCGTATTTCAGTCCCTACGTGGACTTATCTTTAGTCCTTGCATGGACACCTATCTTGTATTAGTCCCTGCGTGGACTTGTCACTCATTTTAAAACCTCTATGGAGGTATGTACTATTTGAAAGACCCGTTTAGGGCAATATGTAATTGTATTTGAGATTTTGGAATGTATGTTACGAGTTTTGTTTTAATATGTATAAAATAAATCAAAACCATTCCTTTTTATATTGATCTGCCTAGATAAAGAATCTTAAAAGGTGAAACCTAGCTTGGTGTCTTTTAAGATCCAGTCAAGATGGTACGACCTAATTGAAAAGATTCGGATTCCCTGTTAACCTCTGTACGCATGTTAACAATCATGGCAGATGTGATTCATTAAAATCACGCACGTCATTCTTATGCAATAATCCTTTAAGGATTTCAAAACCCAACTAAATGATTTATAAATCGTGGGTTAAATCACCAATGAAGGTGATCAGTATTATAAAAACATCCATTAATGATGTAATGCCTACGGGCCAATATTATTAAAACATCCATTAGTGATGTAGTGCCTACGGGCCAATCTTATTAAAACATCCATTAGTGATGTAATGCCTACGGGCCAATATTATTAAAACATCCATTAGTGATGTAGTGCCTACGGGCCAATCTTATTAAAACATCCATTAGTGATGTAGTGCCTACGGGCCAATACTATTAAAACATCCATTAGTGATGTAGTGCCTACGGGCCAATATTATTAAAAAAACATCCATTAGTGATGTAGTGCCTACGGGCCAACCTTATAGAAACATCCATTTGAGATGTTGTGCCTACGGGCCAACCACATTAAAACATCCATTAGAGGTGTAGTGCCTATGGGCCATAATAATTGTCTTATAAAGACAAAAGGCAGTGGTAGTCTATGACTCCCTGTCAGAAAGAGATAAAAGAACTACGGTTCAATTCTCTATGCCTTTGATTCTATGAAATCTCGGCTAATATTATAAAACATCATCATGATTAGGCTTTATGCCGCCAATACTATTTATATAGTTGAAATAGGATATGTTCAAATCCTAATATGTAATGAAGTAATAAGTTAACCAAATATGGTCTCTGTACCATGGTTGACAAATTGTCATAAAAGACAATTATATAATAATCTCCTGAATAAAATTTTGTTATCTTCTGTAACAGATTCAAGTTACAATGGCGGATCCCAACGGAGAGAATAGTCATACTAATGATGATGAATACGACAATACGCCAGTACATCTGACAGGCGCACAACTGAAGGCTCTGATTGACAATGCTGTTCAGGCAGCTCTTGATCGTCAATATACTGAGTCCCAAGGCAGAACCGTGTCGAAACCACCCTCTAAACCAAAGACACACTCCAAACCACCCTCTGAACCCAGGAAAGATGACGACAAACACTCGTCCACTGAGCACAGCGTTCATCGCGATAGAGAATATACTGATGCATCCAATGCTAAGGGTTGCACTTACAAATACTCTGTATCTTGTAAGCCCCGGGAATTTACAGGGGAGAAAGGTGCTGTTGACTGTATCACCTGGCTAGATGAGATGGACACTATTGTGGACATCAGCGGGTGTGCAGCGAGGGATGTGGTGAAGTATGTGTCCCAGTCTTTTAAGGGCGAGGCCCTGGCATGGTGGAGGGCGTTGGTGCAGGCATCTGGTAAGTCTGCTTTGTACAAGATGACATGGGAGGAATTTATTGCTCTCATTAAAGAAAACTACTGCCCTCAGCACGAGGTTGAGAAGATAGAGGCTGATTTTGTCTCACTGGTGATGACGAACCTGGACTACCAGGCGTATTTGACGAGTTTCAATACCATGTCTCGTCTAGTTCCATACCTTGTGACACCAGAACCCAGAAGAATCGCCCGTTTCATTGGGGGATTAGAGCCTGCAATAAAGGCTAGCGTAAAGGCTTCTCGGCCGACCACCTTCAGGTCAGTTACTGACCTCTCCTTGTCTCTAACTTTAGATGCTGTCCGTCTGAGGACACTAAGGAGCAAGGAGGCTGAGAAGAGAAAACGTGAGGATGATACCTCACGAAGATCAGGGAAGAAGCACCGTGGAAGCGGTGAAGGCAAAAGAGGGTCGGAGGCAAAGAAGGATGGGCAAACTGGTGAAAGGCCCAACTGCAAGATCTGCAAGAAACCCCACTCTGGGAAGTGCAGATTCGCATCGAGCTCACAGTCGCAATCAAAGACTCCTTCCTGTGGACTATGCAAGTCCAAGGATCATAAGACTGTGGAGTGCAAGAAAATCAAGGATGCAACCTGCTATGGTTGTAATGAAAAGGGGCACATCAAGAGTAACTGCCCTAAGTATGCCAAGAAGCCGGAGGAGACCAAGAAGTCAAATGCGAGAGTTTTTCGCATGGATGCAAAGGAAGCGGTCCAGAACGACAACGTGCTTACAGGTACTTTTCTCGTAAATAATATATTTGCAAGAGTACTATTCGATTCTGGCGCTGATAAATCCTTTGTAGACCAGAAATTTTGCCAACTACTAATTATGCCAATCAAAACCCTTGACGTGAAATACGAAGTAGAGTTAGCAGACGGCACGATCGAAACCGTCTCTACTGTTTTAGAAGGATGTGAAATGTCCATTAGGAACCATTCTTTTCCTTTATCTCTACTTCCCTTCAAATTAGCGGGTTTTGACATTGTGCTAGGCATGGACTGGTTATCCCGTAATCAGGCCCAAATCATTTGCGGCAAGAGGCATATAGTGCTAAAGACTCCGAGTGGTGAATCGCTTACCATTCGAGGAGATACGCAGTACGGATTGCCCGAAGACGTATCTATGCTGAAAGCTTCAAGGTGTTTGAACAGAGGCTGTGTAATTTACATGGCTCAGGTTATAATTGAAGAACCTAAGCCGAAGATCGAGGATCTTCCTGTCATTTCTGAATACCCCGAGGTTTTTCCCGAAGAACTACCTGGTTTGCCACCAGATAGACAAGTGGAGTTCAGAATAGACATCATTCCTGGAGCGGCTCCGATAGCAAGAGCACCTTACAGATTAGCTCCGACGGAAATGAAAGAACTGAGGACCCAGTTGGATGAACTGCTGGCGAAAGGTTTTATCAGACCTAGTTCATCTCCCTGGGGAGCTCCTGTCCTGTTTGTAAAGAAGAAGGACGGATCAATGCGGTTGTGCATTGATTACCGTGAGCTGAACAAAGTTACCATAAAGAATAGATATCCTTTGCCACGGATTGACGATCTGTCCGATCAGCTGCAAGGAGCGAGCTACTTCTCAAAGATCGACTTAAGGTTGGGCTATCATCAACTAAGGGTCAGAGATGAAGATGTACATAAGACAGCATTTAGGACTCGCTATGGCCATTACGAGTTCCTAGTGATGCCTTTTGGGCTCACAAATACACCGGCTGCGTTCATGGATCTCATGAATCGCGTTTGCAAGCCGTACTTGGACAAATTCGTCATAGTCTTCATCGACGATATCCTTATATATTCCAAGAACCAAGCTGACCACGAGAAGCACCTCCGTTGCATTCTCGAATTACTACAGCGTGAGAAACTCTACGCCAAATTCTCGAAATGTGAATTCTGGCTACGAGAGGTTCAATTTTTAGGACACGTTGTGAGTGAGCGTGGTATCCAAGTGGATCCCGCTAAGGTAGAGGCGGTCATGAACTGGCAAGACCCAAAGACGCCTACCGAAATCCGTAGTTTCCTAGGGTTAGCAGGATACTACCGGAGGTTTATTGAAAATTTTTCGAGGATTGCTGCGCCCTTGACCAAGAAGAAAGAAAAGTACATTTGGGGCCCAAAGCAGCAAGAGTCCTTCGAAATCCTGAAGCAAAAGCTGAGCAACGCACCTGTGTTGACATTACCTGAAGGTACTGATGAATTCGTAGTTTACTGCGATGCATCGCACACGGGCATGGGGTGTGTGCTTATGCAGAAGGGCAAGGTGATTGCCTATGCTTCAAGACAATTAAAGGTGCACGAAAAGAATTACACCACCCATGATTTGGAGTTGGGTGCCGTTGTATTTGCACTGAAGTTATGGAGGCACTACCTTTATGGTATTAAATTTGTGATTTATTCTGATCACAAAAGCCTCCAGCACCTGTTCAATCAGAAGGAGTTGAACATGAGGCAGCGCCGTTGGATGGAAACCCTGAATGATTATGACTGCGAGATCAGGTACCATCCCGGCAAGGCGAATGTAGTCGCCGATGCCTTGAGCAGAAAGGAAAGGGTAAAACCTATTCGAATCAATGCCAAGAGCATTGAGGTCAAGAACAATTTAATTAAAAAGATATTAGCTGCACAGCGAGAGGCTGTGTTGGAAGCTAATTATCCTAATGAAAAGCTGGGAGTAACTGAGGAGCAGTTGACTCTTAGCAAGGATGGAATCCTTAGGTTAAACGGACATATATGGGTTCCGATTTATGGAGGACTACGAGATGTTGTTCTCCAGGAAGCCCATAGTTCCAAATACTCAGTCCATCCTGGTGCTGACAAGATGTACCAAGACTTGAAGGCAAATTATTGGTGGATAGGCTTGAAAAAGTCTGTAGCCGCCCATGTAGCAAAGTGCTTGACTTGTGCTCAAGTCAAAGCCGAGCACCAAAAGCCGTCTGGCTTACTACAACAGCCTGAACTTCCCGAGTGGAAGTGGGAATGCGTAACTATGGACTTCATAACCAAGTTACCCAAAACCAGGAAAGGAAACGATACAATATGGGTCATAGTCGATAGGCTGACTAAATCAGCTCATTTTCTACCCATCAAGGAGACGTATAGCTCCGATATGTTAGCCCAACTTTATGTTGATAAGATTGTAGCCTTACACGGCATACCTGTGTCTATTATCTCCGACAGGGATACTAGATACACATCTCACTTCTGGAAGAGTTTCCAGCAATCTTTGGGCACGCATTTGAACTTTAGTACGGCTTACCATCCACAGACGGACGGTCAAAGTGAGCGTACTATCCAAACGTTAGAAGACATGCTTCGTGCATGTGCGATCGATTTAGGCGGTAACTGGGATAAGAACCTACCCCTGATCGAATTCTCCTACAATAATAGCTACCACACCAGCATAAAGGCTGCGCCTTTCGAGGCATTATACGGTAGGAAATGTAGATCGCCTGTTTGTTGGGCGGAAGTAGGAGAGGTCCAATTATCGGGACCAGAGATTGTTTTCCAGACAACGGACAAGATTGTCCAGATCCGGGAACGTCTCAAGGCTGCCCGCGATAGGCAGAAGAGCTACGCTGATCCAAAGCGTAAGGATTTTCACTTCGAAGTGGGTGAAAAGGTATTACTTAAGGTGTCACCCTGGAAGGGAGTGATGCGTTTCGGCAAGAAAGGCAAACTGAGTCCGAGATACATAGGACCTTTTGAGGTCATTGAACGGGTCGGATCAGTTGCCTATAAGTTAAACTTGCCTGAAGAGCTCAATGGAATTCACAATGTGTTCCACATCTGCAATCTCAAAAAGTGCTTCGCCGATGAATCGTTGGTGATTCCACATACAGATGTGCATATAGATGAGAGCTTAAAGTTTATAGAAAAACCTTTGTCGATTGAAGATCGACAGGTGAAGAAACTTCGAAGAAAGCACGTACCGATTGTAAAGGTCAAATGGGATGCTCGTAGAGGTCCCGAATATACGTGGGAAGTCGAAGACACAATGAAAGAAAAATACCCCTATTTATTTGAGTAAATCTCGGGTCGAGATTTATTTTAAGGGGGTGAGGATGTAACACCTCGAATTTTTGTGTCCAATGATGTGTTAACACGTGTCATTTGATTACGCGTGGCATCCATAATAAATAAAGGACTAATTTTGACAAACCTTGAAAGTATATAAATTCGAGGGTTATAAATGTCAACAAGGGTAAATATACTGTATAGTAACCCTAAATAATGCTTGAACCTTCAAACGAATAAATCATAGATCGTGCGGAAGCGAAACGCGGAAGAAAGTGAGAGATTACGAACTACAGGGGTTAACTGTGTCAACATGTTTAATATTACCTCTGAGTGACCCTTTAACGTTCCCAAGGCTTCGTAACAGTATTATACGCTCACTAGAATATACTGTATAAATTCCGCGAAGTTCCGTCTTAAAACGAAAGAGTTATACTCAAATTCGTATGAGAAGGGTTAAAAGCGTCAATAATGAAAGTTAAGGCTTTCTGTATAATTAATAAATAAACCGGGGACTTAACAACGCGGGTAAATAACACGAGGCCCCTATCGGTAAATAACCGAGGGCCAAACCGCAAAGTTACCCCTTCAAACCCGAAAGGTCAGGTAAATCATTACGAAAGATTTCGTTATTAATTACCAGGATTTCGTAATCATTTCAAAAGATTTTAAAAATCTGAAAAACAGGCCCTACGCGACCCGCATTGCATGTTTGGTTAAGTTGAGGCGGGCCGCGAGCCTCCTCTTTTACTCGCCTGGTATTTAAATCCCAGGCGGCCCGCATTAGAAACGCATGGAACTCCCATGCGGGCCGCATTAGACGCCCAGATGCAGAATAGTTGTAACTACTTGCCTTTTGGAGCATTTGAACGACCAAACATCAATCAATGAGGCATGGGTGCCCCCTACTCGACCCATACACCTTAGGGACACCTGCCCATGATCCATGATCAAATGTAGGCTGAGTTGTGATGATCTTGAGGTCCTTTGAGCACTATAAATAGCAATGTTGAGGTTACAACATTCACACAACTCAAACACTTCCATCTGATCATTCCAAGAGCTCCCTAGCATTCTCTTCTGTTCCATAATCAAGATACAACTTCTGTAAGTCGTTCATAACCATTTTGGTCATACATTTCCATAGATTTAGCTTAGAAACTCAACCGTCGTAACTAACGGTTGTCATTACAATAACTTGCAAATGGTTCAGTCTTATGACGGATCAAAAGTAGTTTTGAGTAGGTAATTATGTGGGTAATAAACTTCTAAAAGGGTTCCCCCTGATCACCACTCTAACTATGTCAAATATCGAGTCAAACGTGCGGTTAAAAAGTCAACAGGAAGCTATTTTAGCGATTTATGCATAATCTGTAATGTACATACTATGGAACCTGTTTTGACAATCATAAAACATGATAATAAGTATATAAACTTGTTTGCGCTCGTTTGAATCGATCATTTGCTATATTGAACCGGTTCGGAGCCGAATGTCGCAAAAGTTTGACTTTTGCTTTGACTTCAGTTCTGACCCGTTTTAGTGAGGTATAAATATACCTTAGGACTCTCTTAGGACCAGGTCACATGTCGGTATAAACCTCAGTGATCGGTTCATGAGTTATCCGAGTCTTTTGCGCATTTCCGTCATTCGCCTAAAAGTTGACCGTAACGGCCTTTTGAAATTAAAACGAGTATTTCGGACACGTGAACGGACCAGAACCTTGCCTATTAAATTATAAGCATGTCCTTAAAGTTTCACGTCAATCCGAGGTCTAGAATGAGAGTTATGCTAATTAGCGCAATTTAAATAAACTTTTGTAATAAACGACGCAATTAGCATAACACCTATCTAAACCAAGATTTCGTCACCAAAACTTTTACCCACTGTATTAAAATAATATTTTGGGAATTTTAAAGATTTTTAATAATTTTTACCTCGCTCATAACCTGCGGTTATGGCTACGGTTCGGTAAATACCGAATATGCCCTTTTCGGCCAAAACATGAGTTCTACAAGGTCTTTTGACCCGATTCCAGTGGCTACTGATTTTAAATAATAAATAAAGTATTTTAAGCTTTATAAGCTGTTCGGGAAACTCAGATTTCCTGTAGAACTCGAAAACCCCTTTTAAAGTCTTTAAAATGACCGAAAAGCCCCTACGGGGCATAATATTAACTTAAACTCGTTACGGGCGTCACGGAAGGTATCCTACTGATACCACAACCCATTTAAGGCATATTGACTTAGGAAATAAGCGTACGACTCTTATGGTTAACCGTTTCGCCTATTGCGCGCACGGTTCGGCTTATGAAACTAGTTTTCATAAATTAGCCGATACAGGTCAAATTATATTATTTGAACCCCAAAATCCAGAGTGTGAACCATAAACCTATATAAAACAAGTCTCTGAACTTGTTGGGTCAGAATCACACTCCATTCTCGGTTTTCGCCTTTCACGCGATTAAACCATATCTATATATATCGGAACCAACCGGTCTAGGCTACGGCCATTATAACGACTCGTTAGGATTCTAAGAGGTTAATTAAAACCTTCGTTCCAGATTAGGAGCCCCAGTAAAAGCTATCGGTGATTTAATCCAATTAAGGAAATATACTTGCAAAGGTAAATACTTTAACTTATTTCCCCTATATGGGCTTGGGTTGCGGTATATTAATACCGCTTGATTGAGCATTATATTCTTCCATCGCTTAGGTGGTTAATTAAATAATATGATCAGCTCATTTAAACAGTTTTGTTGCTTATAAGCCTTTGGGGGGTTTAATGACCGTTGTCCCGGATATCCTTGGCATCATTTTACGAAATGGCCACGACCATCGACATCCCGGTGTAGGCGTACACTCGGTATAAAGTGTCGACATTAAATTTAAAAGACGTAGCCGTTGGTTTTTATACTACGGTTTTACGCAAACGTGGTGTGTCTATAAATCTTTAACCCGGCACGACCCGGGCTACTGAACGCATAAAAGAACATGTAAAACGTTCACAAGATTTCATTATAATTTTCCTAAGTTATAAAAGAGTTTGTGCCTTGTGCATTCAAATCAATTTTAATAAACATTTTCAAATGTGTCAGTTGAATGTATTTACCAGTGTAAACTGACGTATTTTCCCCAAAAAGATTAAGTGCAGGTGCTAGACGAAATTGGCTGGTATTAGCTGCCTAAGCATCACGAATAGTCTCGCAAACTCGATGCCGTATCTGAATGAACAATATTTATTTATTTTGATCCGCTGTGGATACATTCGACTTCTGTAATACATTTGATATTACAATCAGAGGTTGAAATATATTTATTTATCTTTAAGCTTCCGCTGTGCATTATATAATTGTGTGGTTTGACTATATTGTTGCCTACATCGTCACGGTAATCCCCCACCGGGCCCACCGGTGAGACACGTGGAAATCGGGGTGTGACATGCCACCTGTTGGTGTGTCGAACCAACCTTGAGACCTTGCTGGGCGTATGCACAAACTTCGAACCAATCTCTGAGATGGTGGTTGAAGGTGTGCACAAACTTCGAACCAACCTTTGAGGTGGTGAACGAAGAAGAGAGTTTTCTGATGTCATGATTGGACATCAAATGATGACCCCTTTTGTGGGGTGTTCGTGTTCTTCTAATTAACTCTCTAGTAACCGCACGTCCTTTGCGGTTACCTCGTTGCTTGACATTGTTGGCCACGGTTGTGGGAACAACGTTGAGTACTTGCGTCATTGTTGGCCATGTTTGGTCGAACAATGTGATTCTGGATAATGGTCAAATAAACATGGTCATAGGCATGGTAATGCCCATCGTTGTTTATTCTATCCATGTTACAAGTAGGGTAACAAAGTCATAAGCAGACTTGTTGCCGCTTGTTCGATCGCTTATTGTTCGACAAGGGCTCGTATGATCATTAGGGATCTCGTCCGCATCTCTTCCTTAGGCACCTTCCTTCACGCTCCAATACCGAGGAGTTTTCCTTGAAGTAGTTTCGTTCCTCGATGTGAAGTTAGTTGTGGCTCTTCCGTAGCAACCGTTTGCGGAAGCTATGGTTATGTCCGCAGCGACTTGTGAGTGTCTGCGGTTTCATCACCCCATATTCGCTTGAAACGGGTTTGTTGCTCAGATGTGGCCCTTGAAGGATCAGGAGTCAGGGTTGCTGATGTGCGTGCGCGTACATTCCCTTCCTTCTTTTTGTTAAAGAAGTTGTTCATGCACCCTCTGTGGTTGTGAACCGGACAGGAGGGATTTGAAGCTTGAAGAGAATGAAGGCAATGCGGTTTACCTGTTTCTGAGATGCGGTTCAGTCCAAAGAACAACGCTGGTTCTGAGTATCTGACACACCTGAACGGGCTCGTGTGTGTCATTTCCGCATATTCCACGTGTGCTCGTGGGTAGTGCGGATAGGTATTATACCCCCTTATAGTGTGGAGATATATATTTTTGCCTATTTTTAGGGGTATGTAAAAAAACGACATGCGGTATGGGTTATGGTGCTGTGTACCAGAGAAACCGCATGCCGCTTATAATTGGATAATGTAGTCGCTTTTTGTTGCATACGTGGCTGATCTCACGTGTGAGTTGGTGGAAGTTGGTGAGATCATTCTGGCATGTGCTGAAATGAAAGGACATTTGCACTGCCCGAGGCATTAAATGCACTGTAGGAAGGAGTGTAAAGGTCTCTAATGTCAGGCGCGTGGGCGGCCACGCGCGCGTGATAACCGTCAGCGGAAACGGCGCTTGACACGTGGTGTCGCATAATTCGTTCTTTTTGAACGTGATGATTCGTTTTCTCCCTCCGCATTAATTGCGATGGGTATATAAGGGGAAACCGTTCGTGGTTTCCCCTCACTTGTTCGAAATTTCAAAAATTTGCCGGTGAGAGAAACATTTCTTTGTCTTCTCCGATGATATTTCTTGAACTTCCGGTGAGGTTGAGTTGAGTTTTTCCACTCACTTTCTTCCGTTTCTTCGATATTTCTGATGGCTGAACCATCAAGTCCACATAATGTGGAAGGTGAAAACCCTGAACAGCCGGTTGTGGCGGCTGATGAAGATGAAGATGATGGTGGTGCCGTCGGTGGTGGTTTACCGGTATTGAAGTGGACAATAGGTGGTTTTAAAAACCTGATGACCACCGTTCATATGGCCGACGACTGGAAGGCTACTTACCCACAAGAGGGGGACACCGGTGCCGATGCTCCGGCCGGTTATATTACCATGTGGACAGATTTTTTCACCGAAGGCAACCTTCGGTTGCCGGTGACGGTGTTTGTTGCGGAGGTGTTGGAGTACTATCATCTCCATATCTCCCAACTTAGTCCATTTGGGATGTTCCAAATCCGGAACTTTGAGTATAATTTTCGTGCCCATGGCTTGCCCATTACTGTTGAGAATTTCCGGCGGTTTTACCAGTTGACGGTGAACACCGGATTTTTCTCTTTTAATCAACGTCATGGGAGTTTGAAGTTAATGACACCCCCTAAGGGTGTGACCGGCTGGAAGAAGAAATTCTTCTATGTTAAAGCCTGTGCGGTATATGCCAATATGACTTTCCGGGATGTCAATATTGGTGTTACTGATGAAGATATTCCTGTTGCCAGTGCGAAGACTGTGGACTGGTTCTCTAGGTTGAGGCCTATTGAACTCAAGAAGTTAGACAACAACCAGCTGTGGGTGTTGCGGATGATGCTTACTAGGCCGGACAGGAAGGCAAGACCCGTTCTGCGGGAAAAGAGTGGTGGTAAGCCTGTTACTCTTTTTTGCTTTTCTTGCTTCATTATCCTTGTAGTAATATGCATGCATGTGTTGTATCAGCGGATGCGGTTGGCTTGTGGAGGATGTTTGAGCCCGATTTCGAGGGCCAAGTTGATCTGATTCCGGTTGAGTTACGGCAAGGTTTCAATCTAGAAATTGTTGGTAACTTCCGTGTACCCAAACGTGATGTGTTGAGGGCACCCGTGCCAGAAGGCGAAAAAGGTATTTTCCAAGTTGCACTTGTTTTCCAAGTTTACCCTCGTAATTTGTTTGCTTGCTTTCTCCCATGCAGCTATCCTTGCGGACTTGGGGAAGTTTGAAAAGCGCATCCCCAAGAAGCACGTAGAGAAGAAGCAGGTGAAGAAAACCACGCAGGGTCGTGGTAAGGGGAGGGCTGAAGGCTCAGTTGTCCCTCCTTCGGTGTCTCAGGCCGCAGGTACCTATCGATCCTGTTATCGCAGATATACCGATTATGTGGTAGTATCTGATACCCTTGAGGGTTTGGGTGTTCTAGGTAGTGGTGCGGCTGCAAGTGGAACTGCTGCGGGTCCCCCGTTGTTGGTGAGAAGAGAGAAACAGAGCAAAAGGCTGCTGGTGGTGGTGAACCGAAACGTCGGAAGCTGCAATCTAAAAGGGCTGCTCCGGCGCAAAAGAAGCCTGCGGTTGCTACTGGTGAGTAACTTTTTTCATTGTTTTGCATGCACAACGTGTTAGATTAACAGTTATTGCTCTTTGTATTGCAGAATCACAAGATGCAGGTTTTCATTTTTTGATTTCCCTTCGTCTCCCACGCATACCGCTGCTGCGGACGCGAGGGTGCCGAAGGAGCCTGTGGTGCCCAAGGAGCCTGCGGCACCTTTTGTTCGCGATCCCAACGTGCAGGTGGAGAAGACGGTGGAGAATACTGCTGCCCACATTTTTGATACTGTGGATTCCTCCGACAATCTGATCTCTCCCAATGAGGGTGATGGATTAGACTTGAGGTTTTCAGATGCTGGGAAACAGAAGTCAGATGCTGAGGTGCGGCAGCATGGTGCTAAGCCGCAGAAAGCTTCTGCTGGTGAGAAGGTTACCGGTTCTTCTTCCGGTGGTGCGGGTTATGATGGGCCTCCTATTCAGCCTGGGGAGTTTGAATTGGAGTACTGTTACCGCACCTACACGCAGGATCGAAGTACAACGTATCATCGACCCCCCTGGACTGTTTTGCAGGGGGATGATATTTCTAACGATCCTTCCGCGTGCAAGGAGATTTTGGGTGGTCTGGGCACCCCTTTTGAAGTTGAACGTGCCCGTGCCGCACCCCGTAAGCTGCGCATCAACCAACTTTCTACAATGCTAGTAGGAAGTTCCATTGTGGCGAATGCCATTTTGGAAGACTACAAAGTGCTGGGCCGCAGGGAAGAAGAAGCTGCTCGTTTGCGGGCTGAAGCAGAAGAGTTGGTGAAAGCTGCTCGTGCGGGTGCGGAGCAGCTTGAAAGAGATAGGGCTGCTTTTGACAAGCAGAAACAGACTGCAGAGTGGGCTGCCACTGCTGAGCTAAAACAGGTTCGTACTCTTGCCAAGCTCCTTTCTGATGAACGCAAGAGTTGGAATGAAAAGTTTTCCAATGAGCGCAAGAAGTGGAATGAATCTTGGGCTAAGCAGAATGACAATCTGTTTCGTGCTCGTCAGGAGTTGACGAATGCCAAGGCGGCAAACGCTGCTTTGGGCAAAGAGAAAGCTGCAACTGAGGCGATTGTAGTTAAAGCGCAGCAGGCAGAGGCCCGGGCCGTAAAGGCGCTTGAAGAGGCCAAGGAAGCGGAGGCTCGTGCTGCAAAGGCCCTTGAGGAGGCCAATGAGAGGGAGAGTCGCTCTTCTAAGGCTCTTGAGGTGGCGAATGCGGAGCGCACCCGTTTGGATCAAGTTATTGCCAGCCTTCAGGTATGATTCGTTATTTCTGTTTGTATATTTCTTTCCGCCTTTTGAGGATGTTTACCAATTTTGAGTAAACTGCTTTTTGCTATTTGAAAGGCTGAAGTTCAGGCCCGGGAGGTCGCGGTTACAGACCTCACAGCCCGCGTTAGTGTTGCGGAAGAGCGGGCTAATGTTGCCGTTGAAGCCAGAGATGCTCTGACTTCTTCGCTCCAACAACTGGAGGCTGATCGGGAGTGGATGCGGAGTCAAGGCATTGCACATGTAAGTATCTTGTGACTTTGTATCAAAGGTTGACCATATGATGACCTTATTATCATTTTGTTGCAGATTGTTCAGGCCATCATGGATGCTCCTGAAACCGCAACTGGTTTGGACCTGGTCAAGGAACGTGCCCGCGATGCCGGTTTTAAAGCTGGTTATAGCCGCTGTATCGGTCACATGAACGTCATGTCTGAAGGCGGTTTTACTGAAGAGCGATCCGGGTTCCGTGACGTGGATACCGAAGGGCGCCTTAACGCGGCTGTTGCCTCCTTTTATGATACGTCCCTCTCTTGCGTGGAAAAGTTGGACGAATGTTTAGAGGCTGCGGATTACGTTGACCGGTTGCGGATGCTGTATGCTGATGCAGAAGAGGAAAATCCCGCTGGTGGCGGCCAAGATGGCGCGGGTACCAGCGGTACAAAATAGGGTTTAGGTTGGCTAGTGTGCCCTCTTTTTTGTTTTCCTTTTGTAAATGTTGGAAACTCTATGTAAATCCATTAAGCATCGCGTGGGTGCTTGAATTTTTTGAATATAAAGTTTGCTGTTCAATGTGTACAAGTTTGTTAATTTCTTGCATGTTTGAACCTGTATATGCAGGACTCTACCCATTGTGAATGGGGTCAAGTATACTCCATACCTTTGTCGTATGAGTACGCGTCAATTCCATTATTTACCTTTTTAGGGTTTAGGAATTATGTAAGTTTTGTAAAAACTTGTCTATCCGGCCGGATAGACACTTAATATTCTGCCTTTTGCTGGCCTATTACAATATTTGTGTGTGGTTGGCACTTTGTGTGGGTATCGCGAATGAAGATTTTGCCAATCTGTTTTTGCGGATACCGCAAAGTGGAACACGCATTTGTAATAGTAGTAACAAACAATATTGCATTGAATTGCTCGTTTATTTAATTGCAAATGGCCTGCGGCCCGATGGGTTACACGAAAATGTAAAGACATGGCTTACATGTAACAGCGTCTAAGCTGTTGTGTATTCCATGTACGTGCGATAGGTTCGCCTTCTAACATTTGCAATTTGTACGCGCCTTTTCCCAAGACCTCATTGATGAGGTAGGGTCCTTCCCACTTGGGGGCCAGTTTTCCTGGGCGTTCAGCATTAGATGCGTCATTGTCACGGAGGACGTAGTCTCCCGGGTTGAAAGTACAAACGCGGACACGCGAGTTGTAGTACTTTTCCAGTTTGGATTTGTACTTAGCCTCATTGATGGCAGCGTTTTCACGCCTTTCTTCCAAAAGGTCTAAGTCAATCCTGCGTTCCATACTGTTGTCTATTTTTTCAATAGCCAACATTCTGGGTGAAGGGAGGCCTACTTCCGCGGGGATCACTGCTTCTGAACCATAAACTAGGCTGAAGGGTGTTTCCCCATTGCTCGTTTTTGGGCTCGTACGGTGAGCCCATAGGATACTTGGGAGTTCATCGACCCAGCCACGCCTGGCTGTTCCCAACCATGCTTTGATACCTTCGACTAGATTTTTATTGATACTCTCAACTTGGCTGTTTCCTTGCGGATGTGCCACGGATGAAAATATATGTTCAATGTGTAGTTTTTCTAGCCATTTTTGAAATTCGTCAGCAGCAAAGTTGGTGCCATTATCGGTGACGATGCACATTGGTAGACCGAAATGGCAGATGATGTGTTCCCATATGAATTTTCTTGTTATCATAGCAGTGGTCGAGGCGAGCGGTTTTGCCTCTACCCATTTTGTGAAGTAATCAACCGCTACTATGATAAATTTGACTGCACCTGGTGCGTCAGGGAAAGGTCCCACAACGTCGATTGCCCATTTCTGGAAGGGCCATGCGGTGGTGACCGGGACCAAGTTGTTCTTGGGGCGCAAAGTTTTTGGAGCATGTCGTTGACAGTTGATACATTGGCGCAACTCTTTGACGGCGTCCAGGTGCATGCCGGGCCAGTAATACCCAGGATTCATGATTTTGGCCACTACCATCCGTGGTCCTGCGTGTATGCCGCACATACCCTTGTGTATCTCTCTGATGAGGTATGTGGCATCCTGGGGGTTGACGCATCGTAGGAGTGGCCCTAGGTATGATTTGCGGTATAAGATACCGTCTCCCATTTGGTAGTGGCACGCTTTGTATTGTAGCTTGCGTGCCTCTGACTTGCTTTCGGGAGTCACAACTGATTGCAAATATGCAATAATTGGTGTCATCCACGATGTTGTTCCGTATTGGATGACGTTGACCTGGCGCAGGGGTACTGAAGGATTTTGTAGAATTTCGATACGTATTTCCTTTGCCAGGTGTTGGAAGCTGGTGGATGCAAGTTTGGAGAGTGCATCTGCGGATTTGTTTTCACTTCTGTTAATATGGCGGATATTAAATGAAGTGAACTGTGATGTTAGTTGCAGGGCTTGCTCGAGGTAGAGGATCATGATATCCCCTTTTGCGGCATAGTCGCCGCGTATCTGTCCTGCAACTAACAAAGAGTCGACGTGCGCTTCCAGATGTTGTACGCCGAGTTTGACTGCTAAACGTAGTCCTGCCAGTAGGGCTTCATATTCGGCCTCGTTATTTGTGCTTTTGAAATCGAGGCGGATTGCATATGTAAGTTCTTGGCCATCAGGGCTGACGAGTCGCAGACCTGCGCCTGCACCTTCTTCGTTGGAGGCCCCATCGGTAAATAGTGCCCATGTTTCTGGAGAAGATAGTGTGGGTGCAGGGTTTTGTGCCTCTTCGCATTCTTGGATGCGATTCACCGGTACTTCTGCGGCGAAATCAGCTAAGATCTGGCCTTTAATCGCATGGCGTGGTTTGTAGTTAAGTGTGTGCGCGCCCAGCTCTATTGCCCATTTTGCTAATCTCCCAGAGATGTCAGGTTTGGATAGGATCGGGCCGATCCTGTAATTAGTTAGCACCGTGATAACATGGTTCGCGAAGTAGCGTCGCAACCGTCTTGATGCGTGCACTAGTGCTAATACCAACTTTTCCATTATTGAGTACCTTGTTTCTGGGTCGTTGAGCATTTTGCTGATGTAATAGATGGGTGTTTGAACCCCTACCCGCTCGACTATTAATACCGCACCTACCGCGTTGTCCGCGGCAGATAGGTATAATATGAGTGGTTCATCTTTGCGTGGTGCGGTCAGAGTCGGGAGTTGTATCAAACACTCCTTCATTTCCCGGAAAGCATTTTCTGCCTCTGCGGTCCATTGGAATTGTTCTTCCTTTAGACAGTTCCGCAGGGTCTTGATGAAGGGATAGGACTTAGCTGCATGGTTGGCTAAGAATCTATTTAGTGCGGCTAGCCTGCCAGCCAGCCGTTGCATGTCTTTCATCGTTGAAGGCGATGGCATGCGCTCGATCGTCTGAACTTTCTCCGGGTTTACCTTGAATCCATCTTTAGTCACGATGAACCCAAGGAATTTGCCTTCTTCCATTCCAAACGAGCATTTCCCTGGATTGAGCTTTATGTTAACGCTTCGCAGAGTCTGGAATGTTCTTTCGATGTCTGTGAGCATGGTATCTTCCTCCATGCTCATGACGATTAGGTCGTCCATGTAGATTTCGACACTTTTGCTTATTTGCCCGCGGAAAGTGTCGTTCATCAGTTGTTGATAGGTTGCGCCCGCGTTGCGCAACCCAAACGGCATTTTTGTGTAACAGTAATTCCCAGTAGGAGTGCGGAATGTCGTTTTGTCTTCATCCTCGATTGCCATTTGTACCTGATGGTAACCTTTGTAGCAATCGAGGAAACACTTCCATCTGAATGGTGCGAGGTTATCGACCTTTTCGTCGATTTCTGGAAGTGCGTAACAATCCTTGGGGCAGGCTTTGTTGAGGTCCTTGTAATCGACGCACATGCGCTAGCCCCCGGATGGTTTCTCTACCATGACTGGGTTGGATAACCAAGTCTGGTATTTAACTTCCCGCAGGATGTCTGCGGAGAGCAGTTCTTCGACCTGCTCTTGCATCGCCTGGTTTTTAGCGGATCCAAGGTGGCGTTGGCCTTTGATCACCGGCTTGATACCTGGCAAGGTATTCAAGTGATGTTGCGCAATATCACGCGGGACCCCTGTCATGTCTGCGGGTGTCCATGCGAAAATGTCTTGGTTCCTGAAGAGAAGCTGCTTCAGGTGCGCTTTTGTGGTCGGGGACAAGGCGTGACCCAAGGTAACCTTTTGTTCTAGGTATCTCGCGTTGAGAACCCATTTTTCTGGTTGGTTGTTGGGGGTGGGCCTTGCGACCTTGGTCGGACGTATTTCGTCCGATATCATGACGTCCCTTCGTGCGTAGATTATCGCGACCCCCGATTCGGTTGGAAAACCGACAGCAGAGTGGGGGACGGACGTAATCATATTGAAATCACCTTGGGATTCCCTCCCAAGGAGTACGCCATATCTGGAGGTGTGAGGTAAAACCATAAAGTTTACCTCTTCTGTTCTTGTGTGCCTTCCGCTGGTAAGACGCACAGGAAAAGTAATCTGGCCCAGGGGAAAGACAGTTTCCCCTGCGAACCCGGCCAACGGGTAATCTACTGCTTGCAACCGATCTTTGTCCTCCTGGTCGAACTGGTTGAAGCATTGTTCGTAGATTATATCAGAAGTACTGCCCGTGTCGATGAATAGACGCTCGGTGCAGTAATGTGCCAGTTGGCCTGTAATTACGACGGCGCGCCTGTCGCGCGGTCCGCCTCGGACTTTTGGAAAGACGACTTGCTCGTCTTTCAGTCATTGTCCGGCCTTCTCGCCGCTTTGTGCGGTCTACCTTTACCTCCGTTGATCATGTGCGTGGAGGCCACGTACATGGTCTTCTTCCCGGAGGAGGTGCCTTCGCCATGAGGGGTGATGCGCTTGGTGGGTTTTTGTCCACCTGGCAAAAGATGTTGCAGTTTCCCCTCTTTTAAGGCTCGCTCAATCTCCAGCCGGAGACTGATGCAGTTGTTTGTGGTGTGGCCCGAGTTCTTGTGGTACTCACAATAGAGTGTGAGGTCCTGATTTTTCTTGAACTTCATTGGTTGGGCCGGTCGCAAGAGCTGTGCGTCCGTAAGAAGGACTTCGCTTGGCGACACAGTGATCTCGGTCCAGTTGCGGTCCCGAGAATCTTTCTTTTGGGCCCGGTTGTCCCGTTGGGGATTGTAGTTCCTTGGGTCAAACGGGTTGGTCCGCGGGAAGTATGGTTTGGAAATATCGCGATTTCCAACGTCCCGGTTGCGTTTATTGTTACGCTTGGACCCTTGGTGGGAGGTTTCGGCTTGAGGCTGTGCCTTTGCCATATGCGGTTCGAGGGACCGTTGCGTTTGGGCGTATGTCTTGACCGCGGCCATGACATCTTCCCATTTTTTAGGCAAGCCCTCCTTGCCAGAGATGGTCATGACCATCTGCCTGTCCCTAACGGCCTTGATGAAATGGTTCCGTGCCATTTGGTCCTGCACGTCACCTATCTCTAGGCACTCTTTATTGTACCGGACGACGAATGCTTCTAAAGATTCGTCGTCCCTTCGCCAGATGTTCATGACGTCCAACGAGTCACGTACGTGACGTCGTTGTTGGCTGAAATGAGCGAGGAACTTTGCGTGCAAGTCCTCGAATGAGGCCAGTGATCCCACTGGCAAAGAATCGAACCATGCCCTGGCCAGGCCCGTGAGGGTCTGGGGGAAAAAGTTGCACCAGGTGGGTTCATCCCACAGGCTGTTGCACCCTGCGCCCATGAAAACGTTCATGTGGTCATCCGGGTCGGACGACCTGTTGTATTTCCCGACATTGAATGGGAATTTTGTTGTGGTAACATGGGCGTGGGCAATTCGCGGGGCGAATTTGGAATTTTCGGCCGCAACTTTGGGCCTGTACGGCTGGTTCTCAGGGCGTTTTGAGGCCCTGAGGTATGTGTTGCGGGGATGAGTGGGAGGGACATAGTTGCGTCCTCCCGGTCTGCTGTTGGTGTCATGCGAATCCCCGATATATGTATGGTCGTCCGGGTCGGTACGACCATACCCTTCGGTATACGGTTGCGGGCCCAACCGGCTCTGAATTCCAGAGCCATGTCGGGATGCCGACCGTCGTCTGTCCTCAACGTGAGGACCTAGGCGGGTATGCACTGGTCCCCTGGTGTGGGACCCATACGAGGAATCGTCCTCGTTGACTGTGTGGATCGAACAGTAAGATGATTCGCGGTCTTCACGTCTGCTTCTCGAAGCTGGACGTGAATGTACCCTGCCTTCGTATTGTAGAATACGTTCAGCAGGGGTGTGCGGTGCTGGGGTAGGCCGAGCTTGTATTTGCGCTTCCGCATAAGCGCGGTTGTATGTTGCAGTCAGGAGGGCTGCCTGCTGGTCATACCAGGCATGAAGGTCCATGCCTGGTGGGATCACAGATGCGTACTGTGATAAGTCATGTCCAAACGTAAGGGATGGGCCCCTTTGCGTTGACGTGCCGATGTGTCCGGGTTGCGAGGTTGAGGGATTGACCCCTACCGGACCTATGTTTGTGGGATTTTGGTTATCCCCAGTGTTGTTTTGATGATCAGTCATGATCTTGAGAGAGGGAAAAGGATAGCTGAAAACGTGCTAAGAGTAGCGGTGGGCGCCAATGATGAAACAATGGTTAACCGGACAGGGTTAACTCACTGGTCTCGTCAAGAAGGGTTAATCCCTTCCTCCCGAGGATCGTTGACTGGATCACCGGTGGGTTGATCTCCTGCACAAGGAAACAAACCGTGACTCGTAACAAGGAGGATGGGGTGGGGGTGCTCCTTGTTACCACTCTCCGGCGTGAGAATCAGTAATCTGCTTGGGAAGCAAAGTATGATAGTAGTAGTAGTGAGAGAGTTGTGAAGAGATACCTCAAACCTGGTTTGGGGTTGGTATTTATAGCCGAGGAGTGAAGAAGGAGGATGATGGACAGACTGACGATGTGCTGCACATTTGCAGGTGTGTCAGGCTTGTCGAGTGTGGAGGTTACGCCACGTCAGTCTGTTATTTACGTAGCCCTGACAGATGACTGTCAGTGGCGCTACTTGCACTGGTGTGTCAGTCCCACTTGTTGGGCGTATAGGATGCGGTGCGAGCCGCATCGCTGCCTGCGATAACATCTGGTGTTATCGCGTCTCTTGCTTGTGATCAAGAAATACGCGAGATGCGGTGCTAGCCGCATCGTCGCCTGTGGTGACTGTTGCTGTTATCCAGCTTCCCTGTATTGATAGAAGTGTTCACTGGACGCGGTGCGAGACCGCATCGCTGTGAATACTTCCGTTTTCATACACCAGATGTGATGCTATGCCGCATCACTCTACCGTTCTACTATTCCAGGTAACTCCTCCTCCATCATTGGACAGATTGGATTCGACCACTATGTCGATGCGTTCCCGCATGGACATAAGTAGGTTGTTAGCTAGCGGGGGTTTTGATAAGGGTAATGGTCACTCGCGATCGATGTTGACGCGAGATCTGGGACCATACCCCTTCAGTAGTGTATATATCTTGTCTAAAAATCCATATCTAGTGAATCAAAGCAAATCATGAAACTATTTTTCTTTTTAAGCACATTTTCAAAGGATGCGAGTAAAGTAATTGTCTCTGGAATTTAAGTTATAAGAAGAAGCAGATGGTTCATGGTTCTACAAGAGGAAGGTGGTTAACTAAGCCCTCAAGATTATAATTTCACTCACTAATGAAAGAGATTGAAAAACATATCGCTACACTTAAAAAGACACTTAGGTGCAAAAAGAAGAGGAATAACGTGATGAGAATCAGACAGTGTTAAAGTGGGTTATAATTTTTTTTAGAAATATTATGAGACTATCCATTTCAAGTTTTCAACATTATCCGGTCACGCGTTTCAGAAGAAGTTGAAACTGAGTGATCGTTTGGAAAACCGAAGGACATGCCCACACTCCTTTAGCACCACATGTATGGCGATTTTAACATGCAAGAGTACCTTTCCCAACAAATTCTCTTTTGATTTTCATAGGTTTATGCACGAGTGGTGGAAGATTCACTCATAGTTGATATGCGTTGAACCATTTGCTCAACTTAATTTCATGACTACAAAAGTGTCGTTAATTAAAACAATTATTCCTTTTCAACTCATTGTGGCATTGCTTGTCTGCAATACACGACAGTAATTGTTACATTTTGATGATGACTTGGAATTTGAATCTAGTTAATCAAGACGATGGTATAGTACTACAGTTAGTGCTATAAGTGCACATAACGGTTTTTCCCTAACCGGTTAGGTTAACCAAACCGTTGATTTTTTCTCTCATTTTTGCTTTACGCAGTTTTGACTTTAACTAGTTTTTTTCCTTTTTTTTGGTTTTTTTTTTCCGGTTAACCGGTTCCTTCTAAAAAATCCTAACCGGTTACGAACGTATGGTTAAAAAAAGCACTAATCGGTTACTCCTCAATCGATTATTAATCTATTCCGGTTTTGATTAATAACCGGTTTCTGTTATTTTATGCACCTCTAGTTAGTGCTTTAGCTATTTTTATTTTGTGCACCTCTAGTTAGTGCTTTAGCTATTTTTAGTTTGATCATCTAAAGAACAGGACTGGGCCGTATACCCAAAAAACTTCAAACCTTATAGCCCAGCCCAACTTCAGGTCTCTTGGGTTGTTCATTGGGCTGGATTTCTGGAAGTATGGAACATAGAACAACTTATTCACATTACAAGTTACAACCCTCTACAAGGGTCACATTTACAATATGAAAAAAAATATATAAAATCAGAGCATAATAGTGCGATTATATATGCAAATATAATAAGTTTAAAACTGTAAAGATTACATGCATGATCCTCATGCAGTGATGAAACCAGACACTTTTAACTAGAGGGTCATTGTGTATTATTGTTTTATATTCACAAGCTGTTTTTTCGCTTAGTATTGTAAATTTTATTAAAAATTTCTGCCTCCCCTGATTTCAACGAAAACTAAATTTAAAATCCGTCAATTAACTATTATGAATTAGCAACATGGTTTAGCTTTGAGTGGTTGTACAATGGGCTTTGGGTGTTTTTCAAAAAAAAAAAAAGTCATGTGGTTTGCTTCATAGTCCAGGCTTCTGTCTTGAACGGTGGATTTTGATAAGAAGAGACTCTTATAGAGAGAGAGGGGTTATAGTGTTTCATGTAGAGAGAGAGAGAGGCGGTGGCGGAGACACGGCGATGGCCTTCTTCCTCAACTCGCTAGGGTTCCGGCACTGTGTTCAGATCCCCCCGGCACTGTCTTCAGATCACCCACTGTGTTCAGATCCGCAACTCGCTAGGGTTCCGGCAAACTGTAAGTTTTTTTGTGCTTCGTGTGTTGTTTTATTTGACTGTTGTTAATTAGTGCATTATTGTGTTTTTAATTTTATTGATTGATTATGTAAGTTTTTTTGTGCTTCCTGGGTGTGTTTCGAGTAACCTGAAATCGTCATCTTTTGCGTTCCTTTGGAGAGTTTCGGACAAGTCTTTGGATAATGCACTCCATGTGGTTGATGTTTTGTCTGTTGTTTTTTTATGTTTATTAGTGAATTATAATGTGTTTGGTGCTCTGAGTATTTGTTTTGCGAATGTTTTATTTCAACAATTGCAGAAAGCAGTCCTGGAAACTCAGAAGAATGCGAAGATTGAGGGAGTGGAAGACACCCCTAATGGTAATTTACTGATTTTGAATCACTTATATGATGTCGATGTGTGTCTGCATGTTGAATTCGGTTGTCCTTTGTTGGTAAGCGGATTTGGCATGTCTTTCTTTTTATTTTGGTTCATCCTTTTTTGTTGCATGTGGTGTTTAACTGATTTGGCATTAGACTTTGTGAATTGATGAGTACAGAGGAGATGAATTTGGTTCAATTTTTAGTTTCGAACATGTTGATCCATGTTTTTTTGTAATTGATGATGAATTAGTTAATAAGGTAATCGATGTGTTAATTAATGTATTGTTGTTCTCTATTTGTAAAACAAATTCCCTGTCACTCTACGTTATTTGATAATACTTTTTCTTTTGGGATGCCTCACAAAGTTAACAAACGCCCACTATTGTTGATGCGCCAACGCCGTCCCCATGGTAGATAAAAATGTATGATTTAGTATCTTTTTCTACTCCGTCCCCGCAATCGAATTACTTAAGTTTTGCCCCGCCAGAATTTCTTTCGTCACCACGACCGTACTTGGATCGATCGAATCTACAAATATGATGCTAACAAATTTCGTATCACGAAATCGATCTACAAATACGATGCTAACAGATTTCGTATCACGAAATCGGATCTGGAAAATTGTACAGATTGTAGCTCGGGACGACGACCAAGCGTACGGTCTCGGTGAAGAGAGAAATTCCATTGAGTTCGTACACTTGTCGTTCCATGTTTATGTTACAAAGCATGATTAAATTCTAACTTATTTGATTTTCGGATGTTTATGAATATGCATATCAGACAAGACCCAAGAGTTATTTTTGTGTGGAAGATGAGGTCTTGATAATGGACAATTTGTTAAGACATGACGGGTATATCCTGTTAAGAGCAAACTTCATGTGAGTTGAATTTAGACCGTGGGGTATGGTGAGGCGGGGGTTGGGTTTGAGTTGGGGCATTAGTTGACACGTGGCTTGGGTGGCAGACATGGGCTAAACCCACATTCAACACGGTATGGTGGGGCGGGGGTTTGGGGCGGGGGTTTGGTTGGCTTCGCTGGACTGACCCGCTGGGCTGACCTGCTGGGCTATTTCAATATTATTTACAACAACAAATTTAATTTTTTTAATATTTTTAAATAAAGAAAATTACAAAAAAAAATTCTTAACTTTAATATTTGTTTTTTATCTCTTCTCTCAACGCCAAGATTAGTTGTAACTCGTCACCCTGTAGGTGATCAATGGGCTGGGATAGAAATTTCAAATCATCCCGTTTTTGTTTCTGGGCATATCTAGCTTCTTTGCTCCTTCGTATTTTGGCCCTTTGTTGTTGGAATACGTTGAATGTATCCAACTTGCATGAAATGTCATCCAACTGCTCGCTGTATATTCCCCTACGCGAGCCAGAACTCCCAGCTGAAGGCGAGTTAGTTTTTTGAGCACGCCTTCTTGAGGCATTTCTTCCATACTCAGGCCGGTTTGGGCTTGGCGAATCATCCAAAAGGTCCTCAAACTCTTGATCTCGTGCATCAGATTGGGCTTGGGACGAAGCCCTTGACCTTTTGGAAGACGAGTTAGTTTCGCTACCAATGGGGATAGTCGCCCACTTTGGATGGAACTTACAAATCTCCTAACAATGCATGAAACGGAAGTCGGTCCCCACATTTGATTTGAATGTGACCACTGCATTTGTCAAAATGTCAGCTTCGGTTTCACCACTTTAGGGTTTTGCTTTATTTAAAAAACCACTAAATTTTGTAAGTTGGGTGCTTATCTCACTCCACTTTGAGGATAAGCTATCGTTTTCACGATAAGCCTCCCTTCCCATTTCTTCATGGAATACTCTACTAACCGATTTCCACAGGGCGGTTCGATGTTGTGAATTTCCTATTTTAATAAACAAAATTTAATATATTACAAAGTTATATAAAAAATAACCATTAATAAAAACAAAGGTTAAGAATACCTAAAGTTGAATGTTGAGATTGTTGACACCAAGCCCTCGCCAATGCAACTTCTTCAGCAACGACCCATTTTTGTTGTTTTCGTTTGGCGGTTTCAACTACTTTATCCGCCTCGGTTTTTTTCTTATGACTTCTCTTTTTGATGGGTTTCGATGCGGAAGGACCATCATTGGGTGGTTGAGTTTCGGGAACGGATTCGTTTTGTGAAAAGTCGATGGGCGATTGTGAAAACGGGGTAGGTATCAAATCGTCGGTGTGTGGGAAGTTAGTAAACACACGATTCCCGATATACGATGCATAAATCGCCATGTCGGGCATAGAAGAGTGTATGAAAAATGGACGAGGAATTGGACGATTTGGTGGTGGGCTAGGATTACTTTCTTGGAGTGCATACGGGTTGTTCGGGTCATAAGCACGGTTATAAGGATGTATTTTTTCGTTTTGTAGAAGGAGAATTGAAGATGTATAGAAGATGTGGTTGAATGTGGTAAAAAATAGAAGAAAAATGTGAGTTTTATAGTGAAAAAATAGAAGAAAAAATTAATTTTTATTTTTTTTTAATATAGCCGTTGGCCAACGGCTCTTATCTTTCGGCCATACACAGCCCGCCATGTCAGCTCGGTTCCCCCGCCCCATGCCCGGCTTGAAACCCAAGCCCCAAGGGTCACGCCCCAACCCAAACCCACCCGTGGTGGTGCCTTGGGCGTTTTCCGCCAATCAACGCCCCAACCCAAGCCCCATACCCCATGGTCTTATGCTTCTTGAAACTGCCATGGCTTCTTTGTAATTTTTTTACTAGATATATCCTTCATATAGAGAGGAGAGTATGCAACTATATTCAAGATTTGTGAATTGGTAGTGGTAATGAGGCTGAAAAAAAATGGAATCATCCTTGCATTATAAATGTAGTTTTTCTTTGTTTTACCACACTTCTTTTGTAACAAGAGAAATCCGATGTTCTTCATAATACTAGATATTTTGTTTAACTAAAAAATGTTTTAATTTGTTAGCCCCCGACTGCATCGCTGCGGGGGCTTCCATCTAGTTTATATTAATTAGTTTTTTACTAATCGATTCACTAAAAATAAGAACAACTTTGAACTGGTAAGTGGAACCTATATATCTTTGTCAATCATATTTGTTTTTTGAGTTTCAAAAGTAAAATAAATATTTACGCTAAGAATTAAATAACGTAATGAAGAAAAAAAGGCATTAAAGTAATCGTATAAAACTAAAATAGAAAAAAACACAAAATAAAAAAAAAGAAAAATTAAAATGTTAAATACTACTAAATTCGAAAAAAGTAATAAATAAATAAATAAAGGTTGATGTGGAAATAGCTGCAACATTAAATCAGTAATTTTTCAATTTTCAAGTCTCAAAGAATAAGATTTTGGGCCACTATATTAACTAAATATAGAGATGTAAAAAAAGACCCGAATCTGAAACCAATCTGTATTATTTATTTGGTATATTTTTCTATAAAGTTATGTTATATTATTTGTACAAATCTAAAAAGATGAACTATGCTAGGGTTATTTATTATTTTTCTATGTTTTTAACGAATTTATGTTATATAACAAAAAGATCAAAAATAAATAACATATGATTTTTTAGTTTAATTTATACATTAAGAAAAATAACATATGATTTTTAGTTTAATTTATATATTTATTTGTTTTATTTATTTCCTAATAAAAAAATAATATCCGAATTTTTAAAATAAAATACGGTTTTGGATAATCCGATCAGGGTGTATAGGATCAAGTTTTATGGACTTTCGAACCGGATTAAATCCGAGCCGTATTTTTGCCATCCAACTTTGACCATCGTTTCACTTATCTGGGTCGCATAAAATTCATCCATTTTTTTAATATCCAGTTTGTGCACCTCTAATATTAACTACCAGAATTTGATTTTGGGCCAATTTGCTAAACATTAAAAGGCCTATCTAATACAAAAGAATATGTTGGACACACGTACACTCGTCTCTTTCAAAATAATTTAACCTAATAACACCATCGTGCATAAACATTAAAAGGCCTATCTAATACAAAAGAATATGTTGGACACACGTACACTCGTCTCTTTCAAAATAATTTAACCTAAGAGGACCCGGGGTGGTCCGTGTTCGGCCCCCCATCACGCGTGTTTCATATGCCCACACCGCCGCCGCCAACCTTTTTAACGCGTAATATGTTTAACGCGTGAACCGGAGCACGCGTTGTAAACTTCATTTTCTGGAACTTTGTGTATTGAGGAGTTGTACTCTAGTGCTGAGGAGTTGTACATTGATAAAAAGGTTGTGAGTGATGACCATTTCCACTAAAAAAGGTTGTGAGTGATGGAAATAATGATTGATGACATGGCAGAACCTGATTGGATGTTGTAAGTGATGGAATGGTTAGTGAGTTATTCCACCCCTACCCCCCTAATAACACCGTCTTGCATAGCAATTGTGCCGCCACCTCCGTTTTCCGGAGAAAAAATTTCATTAATGATATCTTCACTCTTTTGTGTACCTTTCAACTACGGTAATATATTGAGGGGTCATGGTATCAGAAAAACGTTATCGCTAAATACTCTAAGGTGTTGTTTTTTTAAAGGTAAAACGTCTGCAGTCTGCGGACCACATCTGCAGACATCTGTAGCAGAAGAGGAGGACCAAACCTCTGCAGTCTGCAAGAAGAAGACTGTTTGATTTTTGCTGAAATAAACTGAAATATAAATAAACTGATTTATTAAACTTACAAGAGTTTTTCAACATTCAAACTTGACAAACACAAAAACTCTAATCAAACAATTTATCAAGATGAACAACAATTATAATTAAACAAAACAAAAACTCTAATCAAACAAGTTATCAAGATGAACATCTATATTCCATAACAAACACAAAAAATTAACATAATCATAAGCAAAATCAAAATATAAACATTAATAATTAACTTATGAACTAACATTAAACAACAAAAATCAGAATTTAAACACCAAAATTAACATAATCAAAAGCAAGAATTATAATCAGAATTTAACAACCAATAATTAACATAAACAATTAATAACATTAAAAAAAACAATTCTTAAAAAAAACATACATACCTGTTGTCGGCTGACTGAAGGAATGGCAGTGACGTGGCAGGAGGAGGAGCAACGGCTGAAGGATAGAGGAGGGGCGGCGGCGGCAGAGCGTGGAGGAGGAGCAGCAACGACCGGGGGGTGGGGGTGGGGGGTAGGAGGTGGAGCGGCGGCAAAGGAGGGAGGAGGGGCGGCGGCGGTGTGGAGGGAGGAGGGGGAGCGGCGGCGGCGTGGAGGAGCGGCGGCGGCATGGAGGAGCGGCAGCTGCGATGGCTGGGTGGAGGAGATGGAGAAGGGAGGAAATAGAGAAGGAGCTAAGGTTTTTTTTTTTTGTGTGTTTGTGGTATCTGGCAAAAAGAAAGAATGGAGAAGAGGTAAGAAGACCTAGATCCACATCTGTACCAAAAAAGGACGCACAGGCCTTTTTTAATAAAATCACTTCGAGAAAACAAACACACTGCAGACTCAAACATCTGCGGGTGGTCTACGTGGGGCAGAAATAAGATGTAAGAAGAGTTTTTCACAAAAACAAACACCCCCTAAGTTATACACTTTACCTGTCGTAGTGTCAGCCGGAGGGTCAACGGACCCTCCTGACCCTCCTGTAGTTCCGCTGTTTTCCTATGCTTGATCCCCATTGTGTTAGGAATTATGTATTTAGGTGTAACAAACTTTTTGTCTACATTTATAAGTGTCCAAGAGTTTTATATATATGCATGCTTTGTAATAATAAAAATTGTCAGTAGTTATAAGTGCGAGGAAATTCATTATTTGTTTATGTAACCTTTTAACCTATTTAAAGTTAATTCACTTTTACTATCTTCAGAAAAAAGTGTGCCTAAAGTGATATATCTATTCCGGTCAAAGTGAAATTTTAACTAGAGGAAGTTTAAATATTAAAATAACATATTTGATACCAAGCTTTCAAAAACTTTTGTGAATAAAAATACAAAAATGGAGGTTAGTTTTAATAAAGCAGCATGAACCTCCTCATGGGCTATAACATAATACTGATATTTACAAAACAAACCGTCCCATGTCATTTAGTTTGAAAATGCTCCTATTGGACAAAAGTTATAGGAAGCATAAGATGCTAATTGTCAAATGGTCAAACAACTTTTACCTATTTTTAAATAAGTCTAGAAGGTAGCAAAACTATATTATGATTATAACTATATAATTCTAAGTTTTTCTTATTAAGTTTTGAATTTTTATGAAGATTTGAATAATCGAATTATCAACAAATGATTTAAAAACAAATCCTTAAATTACAAGATTTGGTTATGTGATTTGATTCACGCGTTACCATTTGAAAAACCAGGTTGAATACTTCTGAATTCCGTTGGATTTACTCTTGAAGCTACACCTATATGTAGGGGTGTGCACGGTTTGATTCGGTTCAGTTTTATGGTAAAAGCGAAACCGTAACCAAAATGTTCGGTTTTTCGGTTTTTTAAACCGTTCGGCTTCGGTTTTTTTAGTTATAGCAACGGTTCAGTTTTCGGTTTTTTGGAACAAAATTAAGTAAGATTAATCCAAAATTTAAGAATCTTTTATAGAAGTTTATATTTAAGTTATTATATTTAACCTTTCTAATTAATATTTTTCACATAAACTAAATATTCTAATCTATTTTTATATTTCTCTAAAGTTTTTATTAAAACTTTTTCTTTTATAATACTTTAAAGATCATTTAATTTTTATATTAAGTTATTTCTTGTAGGCAATAGACAAACCTTTTCAATTATAAATAAACATATTAATGTTTTTATTATAAATACTTAACACTTAAGAATAAAATTAATTATTTTATAGTATTACTAGCATTGACTAAACACTTAAACTTAAACATAAAATATATGGATTAGGCCTACTATTGTAACTCATCAGTTTGGTTTGGTTTTTCTGGTTATTGAAAATGTTATCCGAAAACCAAGCCGAAAATTTCGGTTATTAAAAGTTCAAAACTTGAAATATCGTTTTTTGTTTCGGTTCGGTTTTTTTGATTATTTCGATTTTCTGCCCACCCATACCCATATGTAATTGTAACTCAAAAATGCTCCAACTTCTTTTTAAGTGCTGGTAAAAGATCAATGTAAAAATTAAAGAAAAAAATTAGCGTATTACACGATAAAAAAAATATAAAATAGTTTATATTGAAATAGTGTATTATATGTGTCTTTTATCAAGTGGATGGCAATATTACTATTGCTTTTTCATATACTTTTTTCTACAATTTTTCAATTTTCAATTATGAAACATTATATGAAGTGGTGAAATGAAATAATTTCCTAAAACAGAGACTCGTGATGCAATCATTTACTTATTTATTTTATTTTATTTTTTTTACTGAATAACATTTGAATTTCATTCCAATCAGGGCAAATTACATAAGGATAGCACGTAGGCGAGCAACAAACTGCGCCGTCATCCCTTTCTGAATAGAAAACCCTAATCTACTAAAAACAAAGTCTCGCCCCTGAGGGGTCGAAAAGTTGCTGTGGACCACGCGCTGAACTCTAGACAAGAACCGAACTGCCGCTGGCGCCAAGGAGCCGAACGTGTCAAACGCTAGGAGGACAAAGGCATGCTGATTATCCTCACAAGCTTTCGCGTGCTTTTCCACCTTCTTCGACTCGGCTTTCAGTACCGCTTGCCCCGCCACAAACCCATTTTCCCGGAACCCAACTAGGGGGGATACACCTGTGAGATCGACACAAGCATGTTTCCCGCCCTCCCAACCACAAACTAGCACGTCAGCCAGGCGTAGGGTGGATCTCCCCTCCGACGGGTCTGTAAGAAAATTAATCGGTACCTCTTTCTTTGCCGAGATCCCTGCTCGTCTGAGAATATCCATTAACGCGTCTCGAACAAAGTCATGGCGATACATAAACCCCGGCAACTCTCTACAGTGTAATGCATGCTCCCCGTATTTATCCAGGCATGCTTTACGACAGACTGGGCAAGTTTCATCATTCGGGAACATGGGGATCATCAAACGGTACTTAAGGATTGACCGGTACTCCAGCGCTGATATACATTGACCCAAACCTTCAATAGGAATAACAGTTAAGAAATCCTGGGCGTGAGGCCTCTGTAGAAATAGATTACCATGACTCTATAATAATTATCCTAATCATATTTACTAATTATATAATAAAAGCTATAAAGGGGTCAAAGAAACCCTAATTAAACACATTGAAAAAATGTTCAACAAAAAATGTTCAATTTAACAACGTCGAACCTTTTTTCATCACCCACTAACTCACTAGGTTCTACTTTTCCCCCATATAGCTGTTTGTATTTTATACTAAGTATCTTATGTAAACTAAGTGTTTGTATTTTATACCAAGTATCTGAAGAGGTATGGTCTCAATTCTATGTCCATATGACAGGGACCACACCACTTTTTCCGTTCAACATGGCGCCTACATCAGCAAGTAAATCCAGAATCTTCTAGAAGCTTCTGGAAGACGTCAAGGTGGCACCAAAGATGCTCCTTCCGACAGAAAGGACGACACGTGTCACCAGTAATCGAGCGCCATGTAGACCTGCAACAAATCTGGGGGCAGACCGACAGCAGCAGTACGATTTCTTCAGCATGGACGAATATCGGCGCGCCACGTGGACCACTATCCTGACCACAGCAGAGGAGACCAAGAGGATATTCCCCTTGGTCGGACAGCTGGCCCGCCCGATAACAGCTGGCAAGGTCTCTCCTCCCTCCTTCACCCTCCGGCTATAAATAGGACCTTTCATCATTCAGGTTATCCATTCTGTTCTCCTCACTTTTCACCCACAACACACACTGTTTTCTTCCTCGGAGCAGTACTTATTCTCACGCCGGAGCCCAGTTAAGAGGGAAATGTCACACCCCAACCAATGGCGGAATCATCGGAGTGAGACTTGTTCAAGATTGCAAGAGACTTCATAATACTAATTGTGACAATATTTAAATAAACCGATTTCATTCCATAAAGTAAATTGTCAACATTACAAGAAATTCAAATACGACAAGTTCAAAAGAAGTACATAACAACATAAGCAAAATTGATACAACATATTAAACCTAAACGTCTATATGTGTATCTAGGCATCAACGTTACTTCATTTCATAGCATTCGTCAGCCTCAACTTGTAACATGTTTAAAATAAAGTTCAATGCAAAAGCAAAGGTGAGTATACAAGTTTGATACGTACATAGCAAAAGATAAGTTTTAAACAATTCCTCATAGCAAGCATGTGATACAAGATAAACCTTAAATTCGGCATGTGTCTAACATATCAAACCAATGATGAAACGCAATATGCTCATGACATAACCACAAGTCTACGGGCGGGGCGTTAATCATATAGCGCTACATATGTCACGGATAGGCTCGTACGAAGTTAATGATAAGTCTAACACAAGATGTCCTCAACCCAAGTTTAAAGTATCAAGCAATCACGTATACAAGCATGTTATAGGAATGGTTGTGCATTAAAGTAAAATGTTCATGTGTATGTTTTGGTAAGTAAACATGTTACACCCAAAAATTGGTAAAAGTAAATAAGGGAATTCGAGTATACTCACGGTTTTGCAAGTCTTCTACTTGAATCCGCGAGTGTGTTGGTTGATTAGGAAGTTGGAAAACCAAGTCCTTCTACACGAAGAAACGAAGTGTATGAGTTTGGGAATTTGGAAGATTTAGGGATCTAAGAAGTTAAAACACAAGAATATATGTATCCGAAAGTAATCATCTTTTAACACTAAGTAATTGTTCTTGACACTATGAAAGCTCAAGGGTTAATGTTTTCATGAGTAATATACTCATTAGAATCGTAACAAGTCTTATATCTTAGATGATGTTATTCTAGTGTCTTGACGAATGAATACAAGTCCACCATCAAGGGTTCGAATAGTATATATATGTATAAGTATTATATGTATTATTTAGTCCATTAGTCAAGCATGAGGTAGAAGATAAATCTTCATTTAGGTACCTCTGTTGTGTCATAGAATTCATGTAGGAGGTAGGAAGAACAAGCTTCCATTTAGGTACCTCTTATAGTTCACCACTACACTTGATGTAAAAACATACAAGGAGGGTCATGAACTAATATTAATACAAGAATAAGAAACAACTATACTATGAGAAATCATCAAGTAATGTGGGGATTCTTTGTTGGACAACCCAAGTTAATCCATAATCACACCTTCATCAAGCTTGAAGCTTGAACATGACTTGTGGGTTAAAAACCCTAATTAAAACAGAAAGTATTTGAGGATTAACCTCTGATGTTGTATGTCTCAGCCCCGTTTTTAAGCTTAACTAACCATACAAGTGGTTATAAGCATAAGGACGTGGGTTTGAGTGAGTTAGACTCATGTTTAAGCAAAGATTAATGAAAACAAACTTGAACAGTGGACTTTGAAGCCTTTTTGTCGGAGTTCCAGGGACTTTTTTTGCTGTGAAACACCCCTAGAATCGAAGCTAAGGTCAAGCCAAGTGTTCTGGAAAAAGAATGAGCTAAAACGGACGAGAAACGAAGAAGTTAGGCATACTTTTGTGAAGAGATGCAATTCTGCTCAAACTTCTGCTTTGACAGCTTGTTTATGGTGATTAGAGAGCAATTTGGAGTGATTTGATTGTGTTTGCAAAGTAAAATGAGCTTGGAGAAGGGCTTGTATTTATAGGGAAGAGTTTAGGTTAATTTTAGGTGAGGTAATTAATGTTAAAGCATGTTTTAAACTTAAAAAAAAAAAGCTAAATCCCGCTAAAAAAACGAAGCTGAAAGGTTTCTGCACGCTGAAGTTGCCTGGCGGGCAACTGGTTAAATGTTTAAAGAGGCGGGTTTCGTTCAATAAGTTGGCCGCAACTCAGCGGTCTTGTGCGTGTAAGGTGGGGCAGTTGGCCCGGGTTCGAGTCCCGTCCAACCCCTTTATTTTTTTGAATTAAATTTTCTTCTCACATAACCTCCTAATTTCAGCTATTTACACAACAGCCCTTGATCTTAATTAAAGCCATGTTATGTCTTACAAAAAGAAAAGGAGAAGCTAACTTGATTAATTAACCAAGTTATACCATTTTAAAGGAGTCTAACTCTAATATTTAACTAAGTTAGTCCACTAACTTACATATTTAGTGAGACTAACTAGATGTTACAAAAATAAACTTTTTTTTAATAGTAAAAAAATTAATTAATTTAATTAATTAAACTAAATTAATTAGAATAGTTAAGTAACTATATTTAGGAACGAAATAAATATATAAAAAAAGGACCTTTAACGATTTAGTCCTATCACGAAGCTTGCGAATCTCCTTATTTTAAGATTTTAACTAGTTTAACGAGTATCAAGTGTGATAAATTTAGAATCAAAAATCTTGAATAATAATTCGTCCAAAAGGTGTATAATTCACAAGTTTCACGTATTTGCAAGATTGGCACCAAGTTTCTAATGATCACGATTACGCATCGAATGTTTAATGAAACTAAATGTATGAGCATGTATAAAGTATGCATGACATGTAATTAACAAAATACGGGTTTTATTTATGATCCAAGTCTCGGAGTTTACAACGGTTACAAAGAAAGAACGATTACAAGAACACAAGGTTTCCAAAAATAGAAACATGAACAAGACTTGCTATAAATGGAAAGTACAAATAAGCAGGGCGTTACAGGAAACCCCCATATTCCCCTCTTAAAGAGCTAACGGTGTTGCTGTTTTGCAGGACCTCATTCTGAAGCGAGTAGAGAAAGAGATTGAACCCACATAAGAGATGATCCAGCTAGTTAACTATCGGTGTTAATCGGTGTTTCATCAGTATCCTATGTAAAGTAACATTATTACAACAAAAACATACTATAGAGGAAAAACACCGAAATATGTATACGAACGATAAATAAAACCCCAGAAAAAGAAGAGAAACCAAAATTTAAAATTCTTTGACGATTAATGACCGAAATTTAATGATGGCCTACATAATAAAAAAATATATATACAAAAAAAATAACGTTCTTAAGATCAAATCACCTTGGCTAATTACGAGAAAATTTCCAATAAAATTTGGTCGGACCGAATCATCAACAAACATAGAACCGAACCTCAGCACCTAAACATCGGATCGCACCTTATGCTGAAGACGGAACGACTAAACACGTTGATACGCCATAACTAACTGGGACCCACAGCTTTAACTGCCCTAACAGTGACTGGTCCGACCCTAACTAACTCGCCACGTCAGCATACCCAAAGACTATAAATACCCCGCCAAATCCCCCCGCAAAGGGTAATCACCACTTTCTATCTCTAAACTTTCCTCTCTCTCTCTCCCTGGCCTTTTCTCTCCTCACAAATACTTATTCTCACGCCCGAGCTTGGTCACAGAGAGGCCCCCCTCCCTGTGACGAGGCTAACGGTGTGCTTTTTCCTTGTGATCTTGCAGGTTCTTGCTAGGTCATCTGAAGCTTTACTCTGACCAGGTCGGACCAACTGGTCTTGAGTCTTCAGTGGCGCCATCCCCTCGAATTCACACAATTCGCTTTCCTAATTCTGTTCATTCAAAATTATGGCAGAATTAACAACAGCAGTCTCCACAAACACTTTCCCGTCTTACAATGACATTTGGGAGGGAAATGCTACATCCACAACTGCCCCAACAGCAGTTGCCGCCGCAGCGGCTTCGATAGGATCAGCGTCGGCACCTCCAGTTGCAAGTTCTGTGATCGCAAGCTCTGTCACCACGCTCTCGGTCACCGCTCCAGTCGCTACGCCGTTGCCTACTTTCGACAACGCTTTCCTTCTACGGAATGCTGATTTACTACGGTAACTACAACAGCAGCAGCAGCGAGAAGAAATGTTGCAGAGCCTCCGCACGAACTTGTTCAGCAGTGTTTATCCAGGGGCTAATCCTGTCTCCGGTGGAGCCTTCACATCTGGATCTATGGTAAGTGCTATAATCTCTATTCCCATAACATGTGTTGCACAATTTTCCTCGTTTACAAGTGCTCCGATAAATAACGGTCTCAACGACCTGTTTCGCCAGGGATCTTTGGGTCTAAACCCTCAGGATCAGGAGCTGATCATGCCGTATCATCCTACGTCTATGACTTCTCAGTCGAAGTTCACATTGCAGATCGTTAATGCCCCACTCCCGGCCAAGTTAAAAATGCCCCCCACGTTGAAATTCTATGATGGTACGTCTGACCCGGACGACCACATGTTCGCATTCGCCGGAGCAGCTAAGGTCGAACAATGGCCCATGCCGGCTTGGTGTCACATGTTTGCTCAAACTCTCACCGGATCGGCAAGAGTATGGTTCGATGGGTTGCCAGAAGGATCGATTGATCACTTTGAAGATTTTCGGCGTATAGTTTTGCAAAATTTCTGCCAGCAGCGACGCTGCAAGAAAGACATCACCGAGGTTCACCACATAAAACGCCACGACAGGGAATCCGTGGAAGACTTTATCGATCGCTTCAATCGCGAGAGCATGCAGATAAGCGGAGCAGTTGACCAGCTCTGAGTTTCCGGATTTTGTCACGGAGTCCGGAACAATCAGCTCGTAGAGAAGCTCCACGGAGATCTCCCAAAAACCATGGAGATACTTATGGAGCGAGCTCGAGCCTTCATCCGAGGAAAGAGTGCCTACGGTCAACCGAACGAAACAGTAGCAAGGAATGCCAAGGCTTGAACCACATCATAGAGACGGAACACGCCACCACCAAAAGATAGAAGCAACAACTGGAACAGAAGTCGTGGCCCGTATCAGAAATCAGATCGAAGCAGTTTCCGAACTGGAAATGTGCGTTTTAACACTTTCTCCGAGCTAACAAAATCGCTAAGTGAAATCCTTAGTACAGAAACCACCCGGTTTCCTACACTGTCGAAGCAACGACCTACCTCGTATAAGCACTCCAAGAAGTATTGTGAATATCACCGAGACAAGGGGCATACAATTGATGAATGTTCGGCTTTGAAGCAAGAGATCGAAAAGGCTGTACGATCCGGAAAACTCTCTCATCTCGTGAAAGAAGTAAAAGATGGGAAGAAATATGCAGTAACAATTGATAATCCAAACACCAAGGCCGGAATCAGCATGATTCGGTCTACCGAAACAAGAGGGGTAAAGCGATCGAACCAACATATGGCGGCTTGGATGCACCAACCAACGTACTTTCCTACGATTGATCCAGAAGATGCTCGAGACGGAACAATCACGATATCAGCCATAGTTGCAGGACACCTGGTCCGACGAATCTACGTAGATGGAGGAAGCGCCTTTGAGATAATGTACTTACAGTGTTTCCAGCAGCTGAACCCCCAAACGAAGAAAAGACTGATCGAAGTATCTACCCCTCTAATCATTTTTCGGGAGAGGTGGTTCGTCCGATAGGGCAGATTACCCTTCCAACCACATTCAAGGATGGCGACAAAAGCAGAACTGTCCAACTAACCTTCCTGGTTGTTGGCACTCATTCGTCGCATACATCATACTCGGGCGACCATGATTACGAGCTCTCGGAGCAATTAGCTCGACGATACACGGTGCCAATAAATTCCCCACCGAAGCTGGAGTCGCCACTATCCTCTCAGAATCAAATTCATTCGTAGCTGAGGTAAGACACGCAGCAGAAACGAGCTCCAAAAAGTCTGAAGTGCCTACAGAACTTTGGGCAATTAATCCAGATTTCCCCGAACAGCAAGTGGCTATCGGTGCCCAGCTCCCAAAACGAACGAAGAAGCTCCTATGGGAATTATTGAGTAACTCGATCGATGTTTTCGCATGGAAGCACTCCGATATGCAAGGGGTCCCCAGGTCTATGTAACACCTCGAAAATTCCTGTCCATTAGAATAAAGACACGTGTCATGTGTGACAGACGTGTCAGAGAAACCGGATTTTAATAAAGAGATATGTGGTAGGATTTCTAATAAAAAGGGGCGTCATGTATTTAAAATACCTCTGAACGACCCAAGGGCGACACGTTATTAAATCACCTCTGAGCGACCCGACATTTTTATAAATCCCAAGATCCTTAAATCAATTGATGATCATCTCATACGATAACCGGTTGCTCTCGAATAAATAAAGTTTCATCTTTATTAAGGGCTATGGAATTATAGGTTGTTACTACTCCTAAATCTAAATAAAAATCCTTGTAAATAAGTTTTGTTATAGTTGGCCAACTTATAAGAAAATCCAAGACATATCCTTGGTATTCTCCGTCAAATTTTCAAGACATATGAGTTAAATGGAATGGGGAACATGTAAGAGTCTTCCCTTCATGCAATGGCTGTGTAAGTGGTCCCACAAGCTGCAAAAGAAATGCATGTTTCGAATTTTGTGGTTGCATGGTCAAGACTTAAAAGTTTGCAAACTTTTGTCTTCTGGCCATCGCTTACGGACCGCAAGGCCCTTGGCTTACGGTCCGTAAGCAGGGTACCTGGGAATGTTCCGCATGGATCGGTTACGGACCACAAAGCCTTAGGCTTTCGGTCCGTAAGGTGGGCACCTGAACCATGTTTCAGTAAAGTCGGTTACGGACCACAAACCATGTAGCATACGGTCCGCAAGAGGTCCTTACGGACCGTAAAGCCTCAAGCTTACGGTCCGTAAGACCCTCGCTGGCAGTATGTTTTGGACAGCTGCCTGTCCAGCCCTTTAACCGACTTAAATCGTAAAATTCTGATTCTATGGGCTTCCTAGGCAGTATATAGACCCTTAGGGACATTTGGGTTGATCTTGTAACTACCCTAGACTTGCTTGGCATGATCTTGGAGCATTTGGTTCACTATAAATAGAGTTCAAGTTGTTCATTAAGACTTGCTCATTTTGGAACTTTGGCTAAGGATTTTCTGGAGCTCCTCTGGTCACCAACTCTTTTCTTAGGCTCTCTAATCCATCTTAGGACTCTTGTAAGTGTCCTTAACCATCTTTAATCCTTTCTAGCTTAGTTAATTAAGTAAAAGTCAAACCGTCGTAATTAAGGTTTGACTTCGTGATTAAGCATAATGTGCTTTGTCTAATCACGAATTAAAGATACCTTTAGGAAGGTAATTAAGTGGGTAACAAACCCTTAAAAGGGTGTTTCCAGATTCCCACTCTAAGCATGCTAATTGTCAAGTCAAAGCTAATTATAAAAAGTCAACAGAATGCTAAATTTCAAATTAACGCATAATTAGCAATGTAGGTTGAATGTAACCTGTTTGAACATTAATATAACTTGGTAATAAGTATAAGAACATGTTCCAACATGTTCAACTCGACAATTTTCTGTTTAGACCCGGTTCGGAACCGAAAGTCGCATAGTTTGACTTTCGCTTTGACTTTCAGTTCTGACCCGTTTTAGTCAAGATTAAAAATACCTTAGAGCTTCTTTTGAACCTATTAACATGTTAGTATATCCTCCTGTGATTATACAATGTGGTTCATTAGATATCTTGTTCATATGCATGTTTCCATTAAATGCCCATATGTTGACCATTATGCCCGAATGTCCAAAAAATTATAATTTTGAAAATGTAAAAGGGTAGACACCTTAGTTACTGAAATATAAAGTTGTCCCCAAAATTTGACATCAGTTTGAGGTCTAGATTAAGAGTTATGCTCGTTAGCGTAATTAGAAGCTTTCTTAATAAATAATTAGCGTATTTAACGCATAACCTATCTAAACCCGAATTTTATACCAAAACTTTATACCCACTGTTATATAATAATATTTTGGGAATTTTAAAGATTTTTATTCATTTTTAGGCTGAGCATAACTAGAGGTTCTAAGCTTATTTCGGCTTATGCCGGTTTTACCCTTTACGGTCATAAAATGAGTTTTACATAACCTTTTGACCCCAAACCTTTTCCTACTGATTTGTTATATTAAATATGATATTTTGAGCCTTCTAGAAATATAAAAATATCAGCTTTCCTTTTAAAACCCGGAAATGACTCCAAATCGCCTTTTTAGGCATTTTTACGACATAGTATATGTCAGAACGAGTTTATATATAAAAGGTCTAATACCTACTGATATATTTTATAAAAATATATATTATAACAGTAGACTAAAGTTGGAAACTCAGATTTTCCGTTTTTACCCTTTTAGCCTATGTAAAATTATCAAAATGCCCTTATGAGGCGTAATTGGCGTATAAAAACATTTGGGGCATATTTGGACATACCTTACTGATATTACAATATATTTGGTGCATATAATCTCAGGAAAACTTGCATATGACTTATGTGGTTACTCGTTACGCACTTTCGCGTTCGGATCGGTTTATGTGACTAGTTCACGCATATTAGCCGAAGCGGGTCAAACCATATCATCTAAGTCTCAAAATTCAGAATGTGTTTAGTTTACCCATATTATACAAGTATCCAAGCTTGTAGGGTCTAAATCACATTCCTTCCCGGTTTTCGCATTCCTCGCGATTAAACCATATTTATTCTTCGAAACTAACTGGTCTAAGCTTAGGCTATGCTAAAAGACCCGTTAGGATTCTAATAGGTTATTATAACCTTCGTTCCAGAATAGGAGCCCAGTAAAAGACACGTGCATTTTTGAATTTGTGGTTATACTTGCTCAGGTAAATACTTTTAACTTATTTTCCCTTATACGGGCTTGGGGGTACGGTATATAAAATACCGCTTGGACGGGCGATTGACCCCATCTCATTAGTAGTTGGGTATTATCAATGGGACCCGTTTAAAAACTTGGTGTTGTTTGTTTTTATGCCTTTGGGAGCTTAATGACCATGTCCCGGATATCCTTGGCATCATTTTTGGCCACGACCTTGACACCCGGGTGTAGGCGTACACCCGGTATTATGTCCATTATTTTTAAGGTATTAACGTTGGCTTCCCGCCGCGGACTTATACCATGTGGTGTGTCATTTAACCTTAAACCCGATACGACTCGGGCGACTGAACGGTTAACAAACATGTAAATCTTTTACAAGTTTAACTCTGTTTAATTATTCTCAAGTTATAAAATGTTTTGTGCCTTGTGCATTCAAATCAATTTTTTTTAAAACCTTTTCAAAATGAGTCAGTTAAATTGTATTTACCAGTGCAAACTGACGTATTTTCCCCAAAAAGATTAAGTGCAGGTGCTATACGCAATAGGCTGGTTTCTCCTTAGCATCGTAGAGTCTCGCAAGCTTTTGGGATGCATATATCTGTTGAACAATTTCCTTCTTTTTATTTTCGATCCGCCTGTGGATCTATTTTGACTGGTTGTGATACTTGATATTACAATTAATAGTTGAAATAAATCTATTTTCATTTGCTTCCGCTGTGCATTATAATTTGTGTTGTTTGACATGTGATGATATCAACTACGTCACATAATCCCCCACCGGGCCCACCGGTGACACGTGGAAATTAGGGGTGTGACAGGTTGGTATCAGAGCCAACACTGAGTGAATTAAACACTAGCCTTTTGTGTTTAATCTCAGTGCACAAATTGCACATTCTTCGAGTTCCAAGTCTAGACATTGAACATAGGACAAACTCTGAATTGTTTTATTTTTGAGTCTTTTATTATATTGTTGTTGTCTGATTATCGTATGCAGGTCATCATGCCACCCAGATTTCTTCGCGGTAGAGGCAAAGGACCCGTGTCAGGTCATGATCACGAGGCCGGGCCGTCGCATCGACGTACTCCTTCCATCACCATGAGCACCAGCCCGCAAGAGCCATGGAGGCTCTATATTGAACCTGGAAGGCGATCAGTATCCCTTAGCTCCTCTCCTTCGTACCAACACTCATTTGGGCCCCATTCAGAAAACGAGCCCAACAACCAGCCGCCAGCTTTCATACCTCGTCAGAGATCCAACTCTCATCACTCTTTTGGCGACCCAACACCCGTTTTCCAAAGCCGATTTAACCCGGCTAACCTTCTGCCAGAACCCGTGGGTTTCAACCCACTTGGACCGGGAGACCACTTTTCAGGGGAAAACGACATGGACGAGGATACTGACCCCGTGGAACCTGCATCAGAAACGCCGAATCATCCCATTGAAATCTCAGATGGGTCATCATTCCATGGATCGCCATATAGCGGACCGGACAGTTTTATGGAGAAGTTCAACCAGTATGATTGGTACCTCACCCCGTCTGAACACTCGCATCATCAGCAGCCACAGGATCCTTCGGTAGGGCAACAGTTTGTGGCAGCTACGCCACCGCCACCACCGCCAGTAGAGCAGCAGCTGCCTCCGGAGCCACCGAGGCGAAGAAGGTCGAACGCACGGATGTCCGTGCGAGGTGGAGTTCGGATTAGTACTCACCAGCCATCAAGTGGCAGCCATTATCCGCCACTTCAGGAGGAAGAGGACCCATATAATGGTGGTCCGTCAAGCCCTATACCAGATGTTAACTCGGTACCTGTGGTACCACCTTTGGGTTTCGATAACCCGATTCCTGCGTATGTTGGGTCAGCAGCATACAACCCATTCGAGCAGCCGGCGCACACCCACTACAACTACAACTACGGTTATGCGGAGGTAGATCCGTATCAAGTAGCTCGGGACTACAATGCCCTTCATCCTGAAGGACCATATGGAGGACCATGGACTACTGGTTACCCGACTTATGGGTACCAGCATCAGCCACCTCCTCCACCGGTGTATCAGCCGCCACAGCCACAGATTCAGCAGGAAGTCCTTGAGAGGCTAAACCAAGTTGAACAAGAAGTTCCTGAAGACCGCAGAGAGCGGCAAGGTTTCTTCAAAGGGCTGTCAGACTTGCTTAAGGGGAAGTCGAAGAGGAGGGGTCATTAAAGACCCTGAATATTTTATTTGTGTTGTCATTCGGCTCCTGCGTGAGCTTGTTGTTTGTATTCCGCTCCTGCGTGAGCAAGTTTGGTTAGTTAACCCCTGCGTGGGTTTGTTCTTGTTTCCCGCCCCTACGTGGGCATTTTCATTTAATGTTTGTAGGAGTCCCGTTTGGGCAATTATTGTACTGCTTTAAAAACAATTTGTGAGATGTTTAAGTTAAGTTTTCATTTTATTAATTGCATGCATAAAATATGAAAATAAATGAAATATTTAAAAGGATCTGCCATTATAATTAATTGGTAAAATCTAAAGTGAACCAAGACCTAGCTTTATAAAACAAGGCCAAGATGGTAGTTCCATAATTAGGATAAGATCCATAATTAACATCTCAATTTAGGACTATTCTGCGTTAATTACTAAAAGAATCTTAGAGGTAAAACCTAGCCTTTGTGTTATTCAAACCTGGCCAAGATGGTATAACCCACATAATAGATTCCAATTATTAACATCTAGTATGTTAATGCTCTTGGCAAACTGTGAATCAGTAAAGTCACACAGGCCATGTATATTTGGGTTAATTTCTAAATTCCCTTAAAATTATTTAACCACTTCTTTGAAAGTGAAGTGCCTGTGGGCAATAATTAAATGTCCTCTGTGACTAAGGACAGTGGTAGCTCATGACTCCCTGTTAATTAATGGTAGAGAATTATGATTCGACCTAAAACACCTAAATACTGTAAAATCTTGGTTGTTAAATATCCTAATTGTCCTTGTGACTAGGCCTTATGTGCTAATAATAAGAGTATTATAGGATGATAACAACATCCCAATGTTTTAATAAATTAACCTAAAATGGCAATTTAAAACCTTGGTTAATAAAACATAAAATACTATAAAGAGCCTTTAAGTGAAAATCTTGTCTATTAATTATATGTAGCGTTGAAGCTACATGACCAGATCAGAGGAAGCCAATAGCCATCCGGTTGAGGACCGTGATGATGCAAAGTTCCTAGTGACTAGTGCCGAGTTGAAAGCGATTGTGAATGAAGCGATTGAGAAAGCCTTAGCGCGACAGTACAGTGAGTACAGTGAAACCCGCAGTAGAACTCTGTCTGCACCACATGCAAAACCAAAGAATCATTCTGAGATTCGCAACAAGCCGCCACCTACTCCTCCCAAACCTAAGAAAGATGAGGATCGTCATTCCTCAAATGAAAACAGTGTTCACCCCAAGAAGCTTGTGGTTGATGAAGCCCCACGTGCTAAGGGTTGCACGTATAAGTATTTTGTGTCATGTAAACCTCGAAAGTTTACAGGGGAGAAAGGGGCAGTTGACTGTATGACATGGCTTGATGAGATTGAGACAGTGGTAGACATCAGTGGATGTGCTGAGAGGGATATGGTTAAGTTTGCATCCCAGTCTTTCAAAGGTGAGGCTCTAGCCTGGTGGGGAGCATTGATCCAGGCTTCTGGAAAAGCTACCCTGTACAGTATGTCTTGGGAGCAGTTTGTTGCTCTTATCAAGGAAAACTACTGCCCTCAGCATGAGGTTGAGCGTATTGAATCCGATTTCCTATCCTTGGTTATGAAGAACCTTGATTGCCAAGCATACCTCACCAGTTTCAACACCCTATCCAGATTGGTTCCTTATCTGGTAACCCCTGAACCAAAAAGGATCGCGCGTTTTATTGGGGGTTTGGACCCAGAGATCAAGTCCAGTGTGAAGGCCTCGCGACCTGTTACATTCCGATCTGTCACCGACTTATCTCTGTCTCTCACTCAGGATGCAGCGAGACAGAGAGCTCTAAGAAGTTCAGAATCTGACAAGAGAAAACGTGAAGATGATAATTCACGTCGATCAAACAAGAAACATAAGGGAAACCATGACGGTAAGAAAGGCTCTGAGGCCAGAAGGAACGAGCATCGGTCGGGCGATAAGCCCAAGTGCAAGACCTGTCAAAAGCACCATTTTGGGAGGTGCAGGTTTGAACAGAAATCCCAGTCTAAGATGTGTGGGATATGCAAGTCTTCTGAACACCGGACTCTTGAATGCAAGAAGTTAAAAGATGCAACTTGTTTCAGTTGCAATGAGAAAGGGCACATCAAGACCAACTGCCCAAAGAATGCCAAGAAGGCGGAAGAAGGAAAGAAGACCAATGCCAGGGTCTTTCAAATGAATGTTCAAGAAGCCATCCAGAACGATAACGTCATAACTGGTACGTTTCTCATTAATGACGTTTTCGCAAGAGTATTATTTGATTCTGGCGCAGATAAGTCTTTTGTGGATAGTAAATTCTGTGAGCTGTTAGGATTGCCTGTTAAAGCCCTTAGTGCTAAGTATGAGGTAGAGTTAGCAGATGGTACCTTAGAAACAGTCTCGACTGTGTTAGATGGATGTGCTATATCCATTAGGAACCACTCTTTTCCTCTATCCCTACTACCCTTTCAAATTAGCCGGTTTCGATGTAGTATTGGGTATGGATTGGTTATCGCATAACGAAGCCCAGATCGTATGCAGTGGAAGGCAAGTAATAATCAAGACTCCATCTGGTGAGTCTCTCACCATTCAGGGAGATACGCGTCATGGGTTGCCTAAGCAGATGTCTATGCTCAAGGCGTCCCAATGTTTGAAGAATGGTTGTGTCATCTATATGGCACAAGTAACCATTGATGAGCAAAAGCCCAAGATTGAAGATATCCCCGTTATATCCGAATACCCTGAAGTCTTTCCAGAAGAACTGCCTGGTTTGCCACCAGACAGGCAAGTGGAATTCAAAATTGATATCGTTCCTGGAGCTGCACCTATTGCTAGAGCGCCTTATAGGCTAGCGCCAACGGAAATGAAGGAATTGAGAACGCAGCTAGACGATTTGCTAGCCAAAGGTTTCATTAGACCTAGTTCGTCTCCTTGGGGAGCGCCGATTTTATTTGTCAAGAAGAAAGATGGTTCGATGCGTTTATGTATCGATTACCGAGAGCTCAACAAAGTTACCATTAAGAATAGGTATCCTCTACCCAGGATCGACGATCTATTCGATCAACTTCAAGGGGCAAGCTACTTCTCCAAGATCGACCTGAGATCGGGATATCATCAGTTGAAGGTTAAGGAAGAAGACGTGCACAAGACTGCGTTTAGGACTCGTTATGGCCACTACGAGTTCCTAGTGATGCCTTTCGGGCTCACAAACGCACCTGCCGCATTCATGGATCTCATGAATCGCGTTTGTAAGCCTTATTTGGATAAATTTGTTATCGTCTTCATCGATGACATTCTCATTTATTCCAAGAGTAAAGCTGATCACGAGAAACACCTCCGCAGTATTCTGAAGCTGCTTCATCAAGGAAGGCTATATGCAAAGTTTTCCAAATGTGAGTTTTGGTTGAGAGAAGTCCAATTTCTTGGACATGTGGTCAGTGAGCGTGGTATTCAAGTGGATCCCGCTAAAGTTGAAGCTGTCATGAATTGGCAGGAGCCAAAGACGCCTACGGAAATCCGCAGTTTCCTAGGTTTAGCTGGATACTACAGGAGATTCATCGAAAATTTCTCAAGAATTGCAGCACCCCTAACTTTGCTGACTCGCAAGAATAGCAAGTTCAATTGGGGACCTAAGCAGCAAGAGTCATTCGATACTTTGAAGCAGAAATTAAGTAACGCTCCCGTGTTGACGTTACCTGATGGAATTGATGAATTTGTAGTCTATTGTGATGCGTCACACACCGGGATGGGTTGTGTGTTGATGCAGAAAGGCAAGGTCATTGCCTACGCTTCGCGACTATTGAAAGTGCACGAGAAGAATTACACCACTCATGATTTGGAATTGGGTGCCGTTGTATTTGCGCTAAAATTGTGGAGGCACTATTTGTATGGCACTAAATGTGTGATCTATTCTGATCACAAAAGCTTTCAGCACCTGTTCAACCAGAAAGAATTAAACATGAGGCAGCGACGTTGGATGGAAACTCTAAATGACTATGATTGTGAAATAAGATACCATCCCGGCAAGGCCAATGTAGTCGCAGATGCCCTAAGCAGGAAGGAAAGGATAAAGCCAATCCGAATCAATGCCAAAAGCATTGAGGTCAGGAATAGTCTGCATGAAAGGTTGTTAGCTGCACAGAAGGAAGCAGTGCTAGAAGCTAACTACCCTAATGAGAAGCTAGGAGTGACTGAAGAACAGTTATCCTATGGCAAAGACGGAATCCTGAGGTTGAATGGAAGAATATGGGTTCCTATTTTTGGAGGTCTTCGTGACGTCATCCTAAAGGAAGCCCACAGTTCCAAATATTCCGTCCATCCTGGAGCGGACAAGATGTATCAGGATGTAAAGGCAAATTACTGGTGGATAGGCTTGAAAAAGTCTATAGCCACCCATGTGGCTAAATGTCTGACGTGCGCTCAAGTTAAAGCTGAGCATCAGAAACCGTCAGGTTTGCTGCAACAGCCTGAGATTCCCACCTGGAAATGGGAAATGGTAACAATGGATTTCATTACCAAGTTGCCTAAAACACCGAAGGGAAATGACACTATTTGGGTGATAGTTGATCGACTGACTAAGTCAGCTCATTTCCTACCCATTAGAGAAACTTTCAGTTCTGACATGCTAGCCCAACTGTATGTGGATAAGATAGTATCCCTGCATGGCGTACCAGTATCCATCATCTCTGATAGGGATACTAGATATACATCACACTTCTGGAAAAGTTTCCAAAGGTCTCTGGGTACGCAACTGAATTTTAGTACAGCCTATCATCCTCAGACGGATGGACAAAGCGAGCGTACTATTCAAACCCTGGAGGACATGCTTCGTGCATGTGTGATAGACCTAGGAGGAAGTTGGGATAGACACCTGCCTCTGATCGAGTTCTCATACAATAATAGGTACCACACCAGCATTAAGGCTGCGCCTTTTGAGGCACTATACGGTAGGAAGTGCAGAACACCCATTTGTTGGGCAGAGGTAGGAGACGTTCAAGTATCAGGATCCGAATTAGTCCTGGAGACGACTGACAAAGTTACCCAAATCACTGAGCACCTAAAAGCTGCCCGTGATAGGCAAAGAAGCTATGCCGATGGTAAGCGAAAGTCCCTCAAGTTTGAGGTTGGCGATAAGGTTTTGCTCAAAGTATCACCTTGGAAAGGGGTAATGAGATTTGGCAAGAAAGGTAAGTTAAGCCCAAGATACATTGGACCATTCGAGATCATCGAATGTGTAGGATCAGTGGCTTATAAGTTGAACTTACCAAAAGAGCTTAGTGGTATTCACAATGTGTTCCACATCTGCAATTTGAAGAAATGTCTGGCTGATGAATCGCTAGTCATACCGCATACAGATGTGCATATTGATGAAAGCTTGAAGTTTATAGAAAAACCTGTGTCGATTGAGGACCGACAGGTAAAGAAGCTTCGAAGGAAGCACGTACCCATTGTCAAGGTTAAATGGGAGGGCCGCAGAGGTCCTGATTATACGTGGGAGTTAGAATCCACGATGAAGGAGAAATACCCTCAATTGTTTCAGTAAATCTCGAGGTCAAGATTTCTTTTAAGGGGGTGAGGATGTAACACCTCGAAAATTCCTGTCCATTAGAATAAAGACACGTGTCATGTGTGACAGACGTGTCAGAGAAACCGGATTTTAATAAAGAGATATGTGGTAGGATTTCTAATAAAAAGGGGCGTCATGTATTTAAAATACCTCTGAACGACCCAAGGGCGACACGTTATTAAATCACCTCTGAGCGACCCGACATTTTTATAAATCCCAAGATCCTTAAATCAATTGATGATCATCTCATACGATAACCGGTTGCTCTCGAATAAATAAAGTTTCATCTTTATTAAGGGCTATGGAATTATAGGTTGTTACTACTCCTAAATCTAAATAAAAATCCTTGTAAATAAGTTTTGTTATAGTTTGGCCAACTTATAAGAAAATCCAAGACATATCCTTGGTATTCTCCGTCAAATTTTCAAGACATATGAGTTAAATGGAATGGGGAACATGTAAGAGTCTTCCCTTCATGCAATGGCTGTGTAAGTGGTCCCACAAGCTGCAAAAGAAATGCATGTTTCGAATTTTGTGGTTGCATGGTCAAGACTTAAAAGTTTGCAAACTTTTGTCTTCTGGCCATCGCTTACGGACCGCAAGGCCCTTGGCTTACGGTCCGTAAGCAGGGTACCTGGGAATGTTCCGCATGGATCGGTTACGGACCGCAAAGCCTTAGGCTTACGCTCCGTAAGGTGGGCACCTGAACCATGTTTCAGTAAAGTCGATTACGGACCGCAAACCATGTAGCATACGGTCCGCAAGAGGTCCTTACGGACCGTAAAGCCTCAAGCTTACGGTCCGTAAGACCCTCGCTGGCAGTATGTTTTGGACAGCTGCCTGTCCATCCCTTTCACCGACTTAAATCGTAAAATTCTGATTCTATGGGCTTCCTAGGCAGTATATAGACCCTTAGGGACATTTGGGTTGATCTTGTAACTACCCTAGACTTGCTTGGCATGATCTTGGAGCATTGGGTTCACTATAAATAGAGTTCAAGTTGTTCATTAAGACTTGCTCATTTTGGAACTTTGGCTAAGGATTTTCTGGAGCTCCTCTGGTCACCAACTCTTTTCTTAGGCTCTCTAATCCATCTTAGGACTCTTGTAAGTGTCCTTAACCATCTTTAATCCTTTCTAGCTTAGTTAATTAAGTAAAAGTCAAACCGTCGTAATTAAGGTTTGACTTCGTGATTAAGCATAATGTGCTTTGTCTAATCACGAATTAAAGATACCTTTAGGAAGGTAATTAAGTGGGTAACAAACCCTTAAAAGGGTGTTTCCAGATTCCCACTCTAAGCATGCTAATTGTCAAGTCATAGCTAATTATAAAAAGTCAACAGAATGCTAAATTTCAAATTAACGCATAATTAGCAATGTAGGTTGAATGTAACCTGTTTGAACATTAATATAACTTGGTAATAAGTATAAGAACATGTTCCAACATGTTCAACTCGACAATTTTCTGTTTAGACCCGGTTCGGAACCGAAAGTCGCATAGTTTGACTTTCGCTTTGACTTTCAGTTCTGACCCGTTTTAGTCAAGATTAAAAATACCTTAGAGCTTCTTTTGAACCTATTAACATGTTAGTATATCCTCCTGTGATTATACAATGTGGTTCATTAGATATCTTGTTCATATGCATGTTTCCATTAAATGCCCATATGTTGACCATTATGCCCGAATGTCCAAAAAATTATAATTTTGAAAATGTAAAAGGGTAGACACCTTAGTTACTGAAATATAAAGTTGTCCCCAAAATTTGACATCAGTTTGAGGTCTAGATTAAGAGTTATGCTCGTTAGCGTAATTAGAAGCTTTCTAAATAAATAATTAGCGTATTTAACGCATAACCTATCTAAACCCGAATTTTATACCAAAACTTTATACCCACTGTTATATAATAATATTTTGGGAATTTTAAAGATTTTTATTCATTTTTAGGCTGAGCATAACTAGAGGTTCTAAGCTTATTTCGGCTTATGCCGGTTTTACCCTTTACGGTCATAAAATGAGTTTTACATAACCTTTTGACCCCAAACCTTTTCCTACTGATTTGTTATATTGAATATGATATTTTGAGCCTTCTGGAAATATAAAAATATCAGCTTTCCTTTTAAAACCCGGAAATGGCTCCAAATCGCCTTTTTAGGCATTTTTACGACATAGTATATGTCAGAACGAGTTTATATATAAAAGGTCTAATACCTACTGATATATTTTATAAAAATATATATTATAACAGTAGACTAAAGTTGGAAACTCAGATTTTCCGTTTTTACCCTTTTAGCCTATGTAAAATTACCAAAATGCCCTTATGAGGCGTAATTGGCGTAAACATTTGGGGCATATTTGGACATACCTTACTGATATTACAATATATTTGGTGCATATAATCTCAGGAAAACTTGCATATGACTTATGTGGTTACTCGTTACGGACTTTCGCGTTCGGATCGGTTTATGTGACTAGTTCACGCATATTAGCCGAAGCGGGTCAAACCATATCATCTAAGTCTCAAAATTCAGAATGTGTTTAGTTTACCCATATTATACAAGTATCCAAGCTTGTAGGGTCTAAATCACATTCCTTCCCGGTTTTCGCATTCCTCGCGATTAAACCATATTTATTCTTCGAAACTAACCGGTCTAAGCTTAGGCTATGCTAAAAGACCCGTTAGGATTCTAATAGGTTATTATAACCTTCGTTCCAGAATAGGAGCCTAGTAAAAGACACGTGCATTTTTGAATTTGTGGTTATACTTGCTCAGGTAAATACTTTTAACTTATTTTCCCTTATACGGGCTTGGGGGTACGGTATATAAAATACCGCTTGGTCGGGCGATTGACCCCATCTCATTAGTAGTTGGGTATTATCAATGGGACCCGTTTAAAAACTTGGTGTTGTTTGTTTTTATGCCTTTGGGAGCTTAATGACCATGTCCCGGATATCCTTGGCATCATTTTTGGCCACGACCTTGACACCCGGGTGTAGGCGTACACCCGGTATTATGTCCATTATTTTTAAGGTATTAACGTTGGCTTCCCGCCGCGGACTTATACCATGTGGTGTGTCATTTAACCTTAAACCCGATACGACTCGGGCGACTGAACGGTTAACAAACATGTAAATCTTTTACAAGTTTAACTCTGTTTAATTATTCCCAAGTTATAAAATGTTTTGTGCCTTGTGCATTCAAATCAATTTTTTTTTAAAACCTTTTCAAAATGAGTCAGTTAAATTGTATTTACCAGTGCAAACTGACGTATTTTCCCCAAAAAGATTAAGTGCAGGTGCTATACGCAATAGGCTGGTTTCTCCTTAGCATCGTAGAGTCTCGCAAGCTTTTGGGATGCATATATCTGTTGAACAATTTCCTTCTTTTTATTTTCGATCCGCCTGTGGATCTATTTTGACTGGTTGTGATACTTGATATTACAATTAATAGTTGAAATAAATCTATTTTCATTTGCTTCCGCTGTGCATTATAATTTGTGTTGTTTGACATGTGATGATATCAACTACGTCACATAATCCCCCACCGGGCCCACCGGTGACACGTGGAAATTAGGGGTGTGACAGTCTATGGCACAACACCACCTGAACGTAAAAGAATCAATCAAGCTAATAGCACAAAGAAAAAGGCATATGGCGCCGGATCGAGCCAAGGCAATTACGAAAGACGTAAAGAGCCTCCTAGATGCTGGAATTATTCGAGAAGTCCGGTAGCAAACTTGGGTGTCGAACCCCGTTTTGGTGCGAAAAAAGGACAACTCATGGAGAATGTGTATCGACTTCACTGATCTAAATGATGCGTGCCCGAAAGATTGTTTTCCATTACCGGAGATTGATGAAAAGATTGACTCCGTCGCCACGTTCAGGTTGAAGTGTTTTCAAGACGCCTACAAGGGATACCACTAGATACAAATGGCAGTCGAAGACGAGGACAAGACAGCCTTTGTCACCAACGAAGGAGTTTACTGCTTCACTAAGATGCCTTTTGGTTTGAAAAATGCCGGTGCTACGTACCAGCGTTTAATGAGCAAAGCCTTCAAAGACAAGATCGAACGGAATGTAGAGGTATACGTTGATGATATCGTGATCAAAAGTCACGATGAAGCCGCCATGTTGAAAGACATACTCGAAACGTTTACTCGGCTCCGAAGCATCAACATGAAGTTGAACCCAAAAAAGTGTACGTTCGGGGTAGAAGAAGGAAAGTTCCTGGGAGTCATGGTCGGATCAAAAGGTTTACGAGCCAACCCAGACAAGATTGATGTTGTTCTTACCATGAAGCCTCCAACGTCGGTTAAAGAGATCCAGTCCTTAAATGGGCGATTGGCCGCCCTCCATCGGTTCTTGTCAAAAGCGGCAAATAGATCTCTCCCATTTATGGATGTACTCAGAAAAAGTTTCAGATCGGGGTTTAAATGGACCGAAGAAGCCGCATGAGCCTTTGAAGAGCTTAAGGCTTATCTTGGCACCTTGCCAACCCTCACCGTACCAGAAAAAGACGAGGTACTGACGGTTTACTTGGCCGCATCATTCGGTGCAATCAGCGCAGTACTAGTCACCCACCGAACTGGAGCCCAAATTCCCATCTACTATGTGAGTCGAACGCTGAAGGATTATGAAACGAGATACTCAAACTTGGAAAAGTTAGCTCTGCATTGGTTCATGCCTCAAGAAGACTTCGCCGATACTTTCAAGCCCATCCCATTGAGGTTCGAACGGACCAGAGAATCTAACATGTTCTCCGACGACCCGAGGTTTCAGGTCGCATGGCAAAATGGGCGATCGAACTAGGCGCATTCAACATCACCTTCAGAACTAAAGGTCCGTTAAAAGGACAAGTGATAGCTGATTTCCTAGTAGAGATGCCGAAGGATAAAGAAATGGAAGAAACGGAGAAAGCTCTAGAAAAGCCCTGCTCTTTGTATACAGATGGGGCTTCAAGCACCGAAGGGGCAGGAGCAGGTTTGATTCTCACTGATCCGGACGGCACAGATATGACGTATGCGCTCCGATTAGAATTCAAAAGTTCTAATAACGAAGTTGAATATGAAGCCCTGCTAGCTGGTTTACGTCTGGCAACCAAAGTCAGAGCAAGAAATGTTGTGGCCCATGTAGATTCGTTGCTCGTAGCAAATCAGGTGAACGGAGAATATGAAGCAAGGGAAGCCAACATGATTGAATATCTCGAACAAGTAAAACAAGTCATTGCATCATTCGATTCATGTAAAGTTGAACATATTCCTCGCAGCAAAAACAAAAAGGCTGACACATTGAGCAAGTTGGCATCCGTTCGTTCAGTCATTTGGCTAAAAAGGTAAGGGTAGAGGTGTTAACCGCACCTTCAATTGCCACTCCCCATATTATGCAAGTCGAAGCTCCGTCACAAACGTGGATGACTCCCATAATCAATTACCTGGTGCACGATGTTTTGCCAGTTGACAAAGCAGAGGCAAGAAAGATCCAAATCAACTCTCTTCAGTACCATATGCAGGAAGGAGGTCTGTACCGAAAGACTTTCCTTGGTCCTTTGTTAAAATGCCTCGACCCAGAACAGACCAATTATATCATCAGAGAAATACATCACGGCATTTGCGGGATTCATGCTGGGCTGAAAATGATCGTAACAAAGGTAAAAAACGCAGGGTATTATTGGCCCGGGATGGATGAGAGTGCAGTGAAAGAACTCTAGCAATGTGATGAATGTCAAAAGCACGCGCCAGTAAGCCTCCGAGCCAAGAATGAAATGATCCTGGTAACCGCCGCATGGCCTTTCCAAAAGTGGGGCATCGACATAGTCGGTCCTTTTCCACGATCGAGCGAAAGTGCCCAATATTTGCTAGTTGCGGTGGATTATTTCACCAAGTGGGTGGAAGCCCGACCATTCACAATCATCTCCGGCTACAACGTAACGAGATTCTTTTGGAAACAAATCGTATGTCGTTTCGGTATTCCACTTTACATTGTAAGCGACAATGCAAAGCAATTCACGGAAAACCCGTTCAAGCGTTGGTGTGAAAACTTGAAGATTAACCAAGTCTTTTCCTCAGTTTCCGACCCCCAGTGGAATGGGCAGGTCAAACAGATAAACCAACGAATCGATGATGGGATAAAGAGAAGACTTGGTTACGAAGGCAAAGGATAGGCAGATGAGTTGCCGAACGTTCTATGGGCTCACCGAACGTTACACAAGACTAGCAACGGAGAAACACCGTTCAGTCTTACGTATGGCACTGAGGCTGTGATTCCTGCAGAGATCGGACTCCCGAACCAAAGGTGCAAAAATTGGGAAGAAAAAAAATGGGAGCTCCGATCCAATCTCGATCTGTTGGAAGAACGTCGGAACATCGCGGCGATTAAAGAAGCACGATACAAAAAGAAGATTGAAAAATATTACAACGCCCGCGCCAAGCTTTACAAATTCAAGGTCGGAAACTTTGTGCTCCGAAGCAACGATGCAAGCCGCGTCGAAACCCCTGGAAAGCTAACCCCAAAGTGGGAAGGACCGTACCGAGTCAAAGAAGCTAGTGAAAAAGGCTCGTACGTGTTGGAAAAAATCGATGAGACCCCCGTACCCAGGACATGGAACGGGGTGCATTTGAAAAAATGTTTCATGTGAACAGCCTACTACGGCCAAGAAAGATCGCTATTTTTACTTTTTTAGTATTTTTTCATTGTTCAAATTGGGAGGGTAATGCCCCGAAAAACGTCTTCATGTTCCTTGTAAAACTGTAACACCCCGAAAACGGGTTTAGTAATTAAACCTCGTTAATACAAAAGAGTGGGTAAAATACCGTTAGTGGTGAGAGTAACCCAGTAAATATTAGGATTTAAGTAAATAAACCTAATATTTAATAAAACGTTAGTAAATGTTTTCAAGTAAATAAGGTTTATAAGAAGTCCGAATTAACGTGACTTAAATACATAACGGGTTATGACTTCCCGAACCCGCTAAAGTAACAATGAATAATTAACCTAGTTAGTAGCATGTGATTAAGTGACTAAAGGTGAGTTATAGTTCCATTTGATCAAAAGGAAACATGAGGGACCAATGTTGCCAAGTGGGAAAGTTGTTTTATTAAAACAAGAGTTAAAACACCAAAACACACACTTAAAGTGTGTGTTCTGGTCGTGACAATCACAGGAGCCAAGGGAGGGTTCCTTACTCAAACCCTAACTTGCCTAAATCCAAGAAATTGAGAGGCCAAATCAGTCCCAAATCGAAATCCAAGCTCGTATTCATGATCACCTTAGTAAAGGGATCATAAAGTATGTAAAATTTTACTATTTGGTTCCATCTCAAATTCTGGATGAACACATAAGATTCGAAATTTGTGCTTGCATGATTGTTGTTTTGATGAAATTGGAAAGAAATCATGTCTAGGAGGTAACCCTAGCCATTAGCTTGTTGAATGTTGCTCATCATGATGAAGTTCATAATCACCAATATGGGTGTTTAGTGGGTTTTGTAGAAATATGTTAAACACTAGGATTTCGATTGTCACTCTAGTGTATTTTGATCTCTATGAAGTAAGTCTAGGTGTTGTTATGCATACTAGACATAAGAACTTGTGAATGATGTTAAAACTTGGGTAAATAACTAGTCATGAAAAATGGATTGTTGATTTTATAGAATATGCCCACAAGGTGTTTGTTAAAATGCCTAAGTGAACGTTTATATGTTGAAAGTACGAATCAAGCGCGTAATTGCCTAAATTGACTAATTACGTGAAATATGGGTTAAAACGGGTTTTAATCATAATGTTGATTTGACTTAATTGTGTAAACCAAGTGATCAATAAGTAGTTAACTTTTGATAAGCTAAGTTAACTAATCATGAAGTCGAATAGTAGCTTCGGCATAGTAAATAAGCGAGGTGGAATAGTCGTGATTTTTATGACTAATTTGACCGCCTTGTAAATGATTGAAAATAGTTTGACGCCTAACGAGCTAGGTGGAGGCTTGGGAAAGGAAGCGGGTCAAACGAATCAAGAATGAAGGGAAGAGCATAATTCGGATGCAAGGTAAGTATAGCTTACACTAGTCTTAAATTGTGGAATGTTTTCCTATCATGTAAATTATGAATGAGATATCTAAACAATTGAAATTTGATGTTCCGTCGTGTAGTCGAACGGAACAAGAAAATAAAAAATGATAGAAACCATAATAATGGTTAGAAAGAAGTAAACCGATAAATTGGTTATATTATGTCGAAAGAAATAAACGGTACATATTTAAAATTTCCGTACGGTGTTAAATAGGAAGAGTCATGTAGAGGAGATGATAATAAATATCATTTCGCAAAGATAAATGGTCAATTCGGCCAAACGGGTCAAAAGGTGTAGACAACACCTTTTGACTATATAGACTAATGATTCTTTTGTCAAGTCATATGCTTACAGGAATAGATATCTAATGGATATTCGCATCATTTCTAATTAGCGAATATAAAGCAAGGTATTAAAATCGGGTCTATTTGTTGATCCGAGCCAGGTACGCTTATTTATGATGTATGTAAAAGTGTTAACTTGGTCGAATAATTGGTGATAGCCCTTCATTGTAAAGAAGGACCAAAATCGACCAAAACGCCCTTGTAGGTTAAATTGAACAAACAACTCTTAGAAGTTGTTTGGAAAGGAGTCTTATGATTAAACAAAAGTTTAGAACGAGTACGGGTAGTGAAAGATGTAATTCTTGGGTCAAAAGACTCCATAAGAGTCTTTGCCGTAAAATGGTATTTCAAGAGGTATAAATTCGGAACACATAGATATCTACTCTAAATCCAACACACATTTAGTTGTGATGGAAGAGTATTAGATAAGAGATATGGGTTACGACGCTAGATTAGAATGAAAGCGAAATTTAGCTTAAAAGTGCTTAAAATATCCTTAACGGGTCAAAACGAGCATACTAGTGAAAACGGGTCTAATTTGTGAATAAACCTATGATTAGAACCTAATATGGTATATTACAATTATTTGTTAAAGTGTATGAATTATGGGGATCAAATAAATACGTTTGTTTGATAAAATGCATAACCGGGTCATAATTTGGCATAAAGGGTAATAAGCCGAAGACTTAAAAGTCTTAAATTTTCTTAAGCCGAACGTCAGATCTTAACTCCATATAATGGAGAATTAAATTACAAACATGTAGGAAGAAACGGTAGGTCAAACGGTTAAGCGGTTTGAAAGATACGAAAGATTTCGTGTCAAATTACGACAAAATGGAAAGGCTGAACCCAGTGTCCACAGTAAATTACGGTCCCACCGTAATTTACGGTGGAGATGATTTGTTTACGGTGAAGGTCTACTGTTTTACGGTAGAAAAGCTTGAACCCAGGTGCCACCGTAAATTACGGTCCCACCGTAATTTACGGTGGAGGTATTTTTTATATATTTTGTTTTTCATTTGAAAATCAATTGTTTCCCGGACATTGTTCGGACATGATTTAAACCCCGTATGACTAAAGCATTTCATGTTTATGAAATGTAGGTACACCTTGGATGCCGGAAGACGATCAAGCTCAGCGAAGAACCGAACACGATAATGATGCACGCTTCCGCATTTTGCTACGTTGTAATTTTTAAACAACGAATTCGATCACGTTATGTAGAATAACTTATGATTTATTAAAAGTTTTAATAAACCCGTATTTCCAAATGTTTATGTAATCTCAATTACATGATTGTTTTACGTAAAATTTACGTTAAACCTTGAAATAAAAGACCGGGTGTTACAAGTTGGTATCAGAGCCTTGGTTTAAGAGATTCGAGTATGGTGGGGAGGAACCATGCTTGGACTTAAACCTTATGCTCTTGACAAGGAATAGTGTTCGGTTCGAGGCTTGATCGCAAATCCGGTAAGTATAAGTACGTAAATAGTAAGTATGCTAAAGTGTTGTAAACAACACATAGGGCTATCGTGTGATACGCGTTACCCCAATTAAAATGATTGAAATAGTTGACGAAAATACGCGCGTTGACGCGTGTAGTAGAAAAAGCCTTGTATTATAATACGGGCGATTATTGAGGTTGACGTTACTAACTTTTGTGAATGTTTTAATTGAAGGACACTCGCGTTTGAAGACGACGAGAGTCAAACGAATTGTGGATATGATGATGGAACGGCCCGAAGTATGACAAGAGGAGCATACTCACCGAGGACTAAATCGCGTAATGACCGCGAACAAGGTTAATGGCAAAGAACGCCCGTCGGGGAAAACAGTACCAGGTGCACATTTTAAATAATAGCATAAATAGTAATATGCAACAATAAGTAGGAACTTAAAAGTTGCATATGTAAAATTAAAAAAAAAAAAAAAACTTGGAAAGACCTGAATAGAAAACCTATCCGGGATATTGTTTCCAATAAAAACAGATAGAGGTATTACTTACATAGGGCGTGATGTGAAAACTGTAAAAAGGTCATGTGTGTCATGTGTTAAACGCTTACTCTGGCCAAGTAAGTAGCGGCATATGTTACCATGAACTTCTTATGGCGGACACGTTTACATCCGATGTAGTAAGGGCAGGGTGAATGGGACTAATTAAAAAGTGCCCAAATGAATCAGATAAACAAAATATTTGATAATAATGTAAACGCACAACCAAGAGACGGGAGCGTATTACATTAGGATAATGAGCCCGAGTGAAGGGACAAACAAGCATGTAAAATGATTTAGACAAGTATTGGGAGGGAGTGTACTTACACTCGAACCCAGAAAACATCAAGCTATTGGGAGGGAGTGTACTTACACTCGAACCCAGAAAACATCAAGCTATTGGGAGGGAGTGTACTTACACTCGAACCCAGAAAACATCAAGCTATTGGGAGGGAGTGTACTTACACTCGAACCCAGAAAACATCAAGCTATTGGGAGGGAGTGTACTTACACTCGAACCCAGAAAACATCAAGCATATAAAACGATTTAGACAAATATTGGGAGGGAGTGATACTTACACTCGAACCCGAAGAATATAAACATGTAAAATGATCAAGATATGCATTAGGAGGTAGTGTACTTACACTCGAACCCGAAGAATACAAATAAGACTCTTAACAGGCCGGTTTTGTAAAACACCAAACTTGAGAACGAAGTAGGAGTATAAAAGTAAAACGAAGTCATAATACATACCATAAGGGTTGCAATAATAACGACTTCGGTAAAACACCCAGTTGGTGGGTAAGGATTTAAACACATGCGTAGACTGAGAAACAGGAACGCGAAATAGAAAGTCAAAAGACTCGGAATATGAGTCATGACTAAAAGATGATAAGAATCTTCGCAAATATAAATTTTGGTAATTGCGTTCAACCATTTCAAAGTTGGACGGGTCAAATAAAGAACGAAGTCTGACATTCATAGGTGATGAAAATTCACCTAAAATGAGTGAAACGAGTCAATTAAAAAAAAATGGAGGGGCCAAAATGACCGACGGGTCATGAACTAAAGCAAAGGAATCATAAGGGCCTCGTCTTAATGAGATGAAAGCTTAAGAAAATAGCCTACGAGATTAGGTGAAAGAACCTACGGGTCAATAGCGTAAGGTGAGGGAACTTGTTACGATCCCTCGCGTAAAACGAGAACGAAAAACAATAAATTAGGGGTTGTCAATTCCCTTGACATGAGTAATTGACATAGTTAAGAGAAAAACGTTAGACTAAAATTCAGATTTAGTAAGAAATAATATTTTTATAAATATAAATTCTGACAAGAATTTGAATAGTAATCATAAAGGGTTCAAGTCTTGACGCTGATAGGCGCAAGACGATATATTCGAAAAGTGATCTTTTTTGAAAATGAAAGGTTGATATAAATTAAACATGCGTGACACGATCACGGTCAAGAAATGCAATGTGAAGTGGAATCACATTATAACCAAGCGAGCGGTAAAGGTCATTTAAGTAATCTGGTTGCTTGTAAGCGGTAGATTCGGTATAACTAAACCGAATAAATGAATTTTGAAAACAGAAGAAATTGTTGCTGAAAGTGAAAGACTTCGCTAAAGACCTTTAAACGGGTCAAGGTAACGGATTCACCAAGAGTTCGATAATATCTAAAAGCGATGAAAATCGCTAAGTTAACTAAACAAGTAAAAATAACGGAATTGCGTTATTTCAAGTCACATTATGTCGTATCAAGTACGTAGAGGTTCTGTAACCAGAAAGACATTACCATAATTTTTCTGGTAATACTAACAATTGGTTAAAGTATGAGTAATGCTTAAGGAATTATTCAAGTCAAAACGCATTGAGTTTAGAACTCAATGAACTATGTAAGAAAAGGTTTCGAGGACGAAACCTCTTTAAGGGGGGTAGACTTGTAACACCCCGAAAACGGGTTTAGTAATTAAACCTCGTTAATACAAAAGAGTGGGTAAAATACCGTTAGTGGTGAGAGTAACCCAGTAAATATTAGGATTTAAGTAAATAAACCTAATATTTAATAAAACGTTAATAAATGTTTTCAAGTAAATAAGGTTTATAAGAAGTCCGAATTAACGTGACTTAAATACATAACGGGTTATGACTTCCCGAACCCGCTAAAGTAACAATGAATAATTAACCTAGTTAGTAGCATGTGATTAAGTGACTAAAGGTGAGTTATAGTTCCATTTGATCAAAAGGAAACATGAGGGACCAATGTTGCCAAGTGGGAAAGTTGTTTTATTAAAACAAGAGTTAAAACACCAAAACACACACTTAAAGTGTGTGTTCTGGTCGTGACAATCACAGGAGCCAAGGGAGGGTTCCTTACTCAAACCCTAACTTGCCTAAATCCAAGAAATTGAGAGGCCAAATCAGTCCCAAATCGAAATCCAAGCTCGTATTCATGATCACCTTAGTAAAGGGATCATAAAGTATGTAAAATTTTACTATTTGGTTCCATCTCAAATTCTGGATGAACACATAAGATTCGAAATTTGTGCTTGCATGATTGTTGTTTTGATGAAATTGGAAAGAAATCATGTCTAGGAGGTAACCCTAGCCATTAGCTTGTTGAATGTTGCTCATCATGATGAAGTTCATAATCACCAATATGGGTGTTTAGTGGGTTTTGTAGAAATATGTTAAACACTAGGATTTCGATTGTCACTCTAGTGTATTTTGATCTCTATGAAGTAAGTCTAGGTGTTGTTATGCATACTAGACATAAGAACTTGTGAATGATGTTAAAACTTGGGTAAATAACTAGTCATGAAAAATGGATTGTTGATTTTATAGAATATGCCCACAAGGTGTTTGTTAAAATGCCTAAGTGAACGTTTATATGTTGAAAGTACGAATCAAGCGCGTAATTGCCTAAATTGACTAATTACGTGAAATATGGGTTAAAACGGGTTTTAATCATAATGTTGATTTGACTTAATTGTGTAAACCAAGTGATCAATAAGTAGTTAACTTTTGATAAGCTAAGTTAACTAATCATGAAGTCGAATAGTAGCTTCGGCATAGTAAATAAGCGAGGTGGAATAGTCGTGATTTTTATGACTAATTTGACCGCCTTGTAAATGATTGAAAATAGTTTGACGCCTAACGAGCTAGGTGGAGGCTTGGGAAAGGAAGCGGGTCAAACGAATCAAGAATGAAGGGAAGAGCATAATTCGGATGCAAGGTAAGTATAGCTTACACTAGTCTTAAATTGTGGAATGTTTTCCTATCATGTAAATTATGAATGAGATATCTAAACAATTGAAATTTGATGTTCCGTCGTGTAGTCGAACGGAACAAGAAAATCAAAAATGATAGAAACCATAATAATGGTTAGAAAGAAGTAAACCGATAAATTGGTTATATTATGTCGAAAGAAATAAACGGTACATATTTAAAATTTCCGTACGGTGTTAAATAGGAAGAGTCATGTAGAGGAGATGATAATAAATATCATTTCGCAAAGATAAATGGTCAATTCGGCCAAACGGGTCAAAAGGTGTAGACAACACCTTTTGACTATATAGACTAATGATTCTTTTGTCAAGTCATATGCTTACAGGAATAGATATCTAATGGATATTCGCATCATTTCTAATTAGCGAATATAAAGCAAGGTATTAAAATCGGGTCTATTTGTTGATCCGAGCCAGGTACGCTTATTTATGATGTATGTAAAAGTGTTAACTTGGTCGAATAATTGGTGATAGCCCTTCATTGTAAAGAAGGACCAAAATCGACCAAAACGCCCTTGTAGGTTAAATTGAACAAACAACTCTTAGAAGTTGTTTGGAAAGGAGTCTTATGATTAAACAAAAGTTTAGAACGAGTACGGGTAGTGAAAGATGTAATTCTTGGGTCAAAAGACTCCATAAGAGTCTTTGCCGTAAAATGATATTTCAAGAGGTATAAATTCGGAACACATAGATATCTACTCTAAATCCAACACACATTTAGTTGTGATGGAAGAGTATTAGATAAGAGATATAGGTTACGACGCTAGATTAGAATGAAAGCGAAATTTAGCTTAAAAGTGCTTAAAATATCCTTAACGGGTCAAAACGAGCATACTAGTGAAAACGGGTCTAATTTGTGAATAAACCTATGATTAGAACCTAATATGGTATATTACAATTATTTGTTAAAGTGTATGAATTATGGGGATCAAATAAATACGTTTGTTTGATAAAATGCATAACCGGGTCATAATTTGGCATAAAGGGTAATAAGCCGAAGACTTAAAAGTCTTAAATTTTCTTAAGCCGAACGTCAGATCTTAACTCCATATAATGGAGAATTAAATTACAAACATGTAGGAAGAAACGGTAGGTCAAACGGTTAAGCGGTTTGAAAGATACGAAAGATTTCGTGTCAAATTACGACAAAATGGAAAGGCTGAACCCAGTGTCCACCGTAAATTACGGTCCCACCGTAATTTACGGTGGAGATGATTTGTTTACGGTGAAGGTCTACTGTTTTACGGTAGAAAAGCTTGAACCCAGGTGCCACCGTAAATTACGGTCCCACCGTAATTTACGGTGGAGGTATTTTTTATATATTTTGTTTTTCATTTGAAAATCAATTGTTTCCCGGACATTGTTCGGACATGATTTAAACCCCGTATGACTAAAGCATTTCATGTTTATGAAATGTAGGTACACCTTGGATGCCGGAAGACGATCAAGCTCAGCGAAGAACCGAACACGATAATGATGCACGCTTCCGCATTTTGCTACGTTGTAATTTTTAAACAACGAATTCGATCACGTTATGTAGAATAACTTATGATTTATTAAAAGTTTTAATAAACCCGTATTTCCAAATGTTTATGTAATCTCAATTACATGATTGTTTTACGTAAAATTTACGTTAAACCTTGAAATAAAAGACCGGGTGTTACAAAAACCGGGAGGGTAATACCCCGGAAAGTTGATAAATAAAGCGATCTATATTTTTACAAGTATAAACTATAAGCATGTAAAAAGAACTGCTAAGAAAAAGAAGTTAACTTACAAGAAGCTTCTTGCTATAATCCGGTTACCAAAGATGACCGAGCAAACACCTGACCGAATAGTAAAAGTTTGGACACAAACTAAAAGCTAAATAGCCAGTAATGGATATTGTCACCAAAAGTGCGATTTCATACAAAATTAAAGAAACAAGTCCATCAAAGTTACAAAACAAAAAGTTAAGTCATACGGTTACACATCAAAATGAAAAGGTTAAATTGTACGATTACATATCACGGTAAAAGTAAAGGTACTGTATGGTTATACAAACCAAACATCAAATTTCGCGATCTTCTTTCACAATCGAGAGCTCGCTTCTCTGCTTAATGACGGACAGGGGCTTGTCCATTAAATCTGCAACTTTGTCAAGAACGGAGATATGAAAGTCATCGAAAGCTTTTATCGCAACGTTTAGTGCGTCCTGGGCTCCTTCGTCGTATCCAGGGACTTCTTCGAACGAACGCGCCGAGCCCTTGGCCGCCTGAAAACCCTGCTTAATCCCTTCGTTCACTCCAACAACATTAATGCTGTTCACTAAATCAGCAACCACCTTCTCCAGCTCGGGGCTTTGATGAACCAATTTGACCACCCAAACAACCCCATCTGAAAGAAACCATTGCTTGGTAAGCATGAGCTCCGACACCTGGGCATATAACTCAACCATTTCACCATCATAGCAAGTCAGCATCCCTTTTGCTTCGTCGATCGTAGCCTTGTGCGACTCGACCGCCCTGTCGCGAGCCCTCTCAAGTTCGTCCTTGTCTGAAAAAAAAACGGGATTTAATTAGTAGACAAAGAAAGCAGCAAAAAGTAAATTACGAACGCACCATTCATCAGGCAGTGATGATCGGCCAAGAGTTGGTCGTAGGACGTCTGCATCTCTTTCAGCTCAGCCGTGTGCCTTTTCTCCGCACCGGATAATTTCTTCTCCAGATCGCCAAATTTCAACTTGAGAGCTTCCAAGTCTTGAAGGGCTTTGTCTCGGGCTTCGTAAGCGGCAGCCTGGGAAGATTTATTAACCTCTTTCGCCTCCGAGACCTGCTCTTTCAGACGATCCACTTGAGACCGAAGAGATGAAAGCTCTTGCTTGGTTTTTGTTCGAACATTATCTTCGCTCTTCAAGTTGGCAATCTCACGCTCAAACTTATGGTAATTCGAGTCCGACTCAACCCAACGCTTATAAGTCTCCACCACCAGAGAATTCGACTGAGCTTGATTCAGCATCAGGGCGTTTCCAAGCTCCGGGCCACTCATCTTCCGGTAATGCGCATGCTCGGCCGGAGTTCCTAAATGAAATAATGCCATCTTCGCTGACAGAGCATCCATAATCCTATCCTTATTCGTCAATGACCACTCAGGCACATACTTCTCCAAAGCACGAGTGGGGTCTAAATCCGCAGCATCACTCGAACCTAGCTCATGGCATAAGAAAACAGCTTCAGTTTCATACCATAAAGGGGAGGAGGAGGCACTATCCCCACCATCAAATGGTTGTGGACTTGGCCTTAAAACGTTAGAAGCAACCCCGGTCGTAGGCTTACCCGAAGGAGAAGGTTCGAGCTTCCTGAGAGATAGAGGCTCGGGCATATGAATGTCTTCGATAACTTTGGTAGTCGGCCCTCCGAAAGATAACGGGCTTGTCGGAATGTTGACCGGACGATCCCTTGGGGTGCGACCACCATGAAGGTGGGCATCCAAATTCTCCAACAAGCCCCCAGTAGCAGAAAACCCGGTGGCCCGGTCGTCTTCGTCGTCATCCAAGGTGATAGTATTGAAATCTATTTTCTTCTTTTTCACTAGTTTGAGACTTGGCTCTGACTTAGAAGAGGCAGCTCGTCTTCTTTTCAAACTACCAGCCGCCACTGCTGCCTAAGCCGGAGCAACACTTTCTGCTCATCATCACTTTCTCCTCATCACCATCATCATCACTTTCTGCTCCCCCTTCAGCATGAACTCCTTCGTCCTCAATAGAAAGATGTACTCCTTCGTCTTCAATTACAATCTTAGAACCGAACCCTTTCGTTCCGCTCGAGCTGATCTTTTTGCCTTTATCACTACCAGCCGCCACTGCTGCCTGAGCCGGAGCAACAATCAGCACCTATGCCGCAGGAGCCGAACCTAAACCCCCTTAACCAGCTGAACCCCCCTGATTACCCGGAGCGTCGGGTTCCCGAATCGGATGAAGATTCTCCTGTACAATGCTCAGATATGGGGGATCACCCTTCGGTGTCCTGGTGGCTCAGACATCAAGCTCTTTGGACTCGAAGGATTTCAGCCTCAAAGCTTCTTTTAAACCCATAGCTGCACGAAAGCAAACAATAAATAATATCCACAGTCCGGCATGATATAAAGCATACTAACGAACAAAATAATCAAAAACAAATTCAAGAAACACCGCATAACTAACCCTCTTTGTTCCACTTGAGGGTAGGATACCACTCCGGTTCGGCCCAGATCGTGCTTATCCGTCCCATGACAAGGATGTTTTCCGGACACTTTTGTATGCGTCCGGCCTCCTTGATCAAAGTCGCATATAAATCTCTATTAAACTCGAAGTCTTCAGGAAGAGGGGATGGGAGGCGTGATTTCTTCAATCTCCACGCCATATCAGCCGGAACGCACCGATCATCAACCAAGAAAAAGCGGTCTTTCCAATCCTTTAAACTGGACGTGATCCATGTATAACAACAAGCGTTTTTATTCCTAACCTCGAAGGTATACCAGCTACCGGACCTATTCAGCTTGTAAAAAGCCCAGAACACATCCAAATCTGGGTCGGAACCCAAACCACGACAGGATAACTCAAAATGACACACCTTGGCAAGGCCAAAGGGGTTCATTTGAGAAAGATGAACCTCGTGATATAAGAGAACTTCGATCAAGAACTTCGTCAGAGGAAGACGATAGTTGCAATAATCGAATAAACGGGTGTAAACTCCTATTTTCCCTGGAACAAAAGGATAAATGGGTGTATTCTTTTCGGGGAGAACAGGGTGTAAGGAGGCAGGAATCGCATATTTATCTACGTACCATGCTAAGCCATTCCTATTTAAAATGTTAAAACAACCAAACAAGTTACTTTTATTCGCCATCACAAGAAGAAGACACTAACCTGAGAAGAGAACCGAGTTTCGTCTCAGAGAAAATGAAGAAGATAGAGAAGTAAAAAGGCTTTTTCCTTTTTTTTATAGGGAAACCCCACCGCCTCAAAGCGGCCAATCCAGTATCGCCACGTCAGACGGGTGACGCATGTCAAAAGTCACGTCAATAAAGGCAAAATTAGAGTAACCGATGGTTACCAAAAAATATAAAGGTCACCGCCAAAATTCAAAATTCGAAATCAGCGAAATCGGCGGCAAATAGAGACCCCGAATCGCCAAAGACTTCGCCATATAGTTCGAAGTGTTTGCTAAACAAACACTACGAACTAGGGGGACTTGATGAGGATACGTCCTTGGTCGGACCGAATCATCAGCAAACATAGAACCGAACCTCAGCACCTAAACATCGGATCGCACCTTATGCTGAAGACGGAACGACTAAACACGTTGATACGCCATAACTAACTGGGACCCACAGCTTTAACTACCCTGACAGTAACTGGTCCGACCCTAACTAACTCGCCACGTCAGCATACCCAAAGACTATAAATACCCCGCCAAATCCCCCCGCAAAGGGTAATCACCACTTTCTATCTCTAAACTTTCCTCTCTCTCTCCCTGACCTTTTCTCTCCTCACAAATACTTATTCTCACGCCCGAGCTTGGTCACAGAGAGCCCCCCCCCCCATGTGACGAGGCTAACGGTGTGCTTTTTCCTTGTGATCTTGCAAGTTCTTGCTAGGCCATATGAAGCTTTACTCTGACCAGGTCGGACCAACTGGTCTTGAGTCTTCAATGGCCTACATAATAAAAAATATATATATAAAAAAATAACGTTCTTAAGATCAAATCACCTTGGCTAATTACGGGTGAGTTTTAATTATTAAATTTCCAATAAAATTTTATATTTTTGTTGCAGATCTTTTCAGCATTGTAGACAACATTTATGTTTTGACATCAAATTGTATTTGAAACAAAGAATAAAGAATAAATGCACGTCCTTAAAAATTATTGTTAAGTTTTTATTAAAATAAATTACTTGTATTTTAAGGTAGGCAATGATTAAATTAAATAGTAAATCAAAACTATTTGAATATGATGCGGTGTCATGTTTTACTTTGTATCACAAATTTAATTTAATGATAGGCTGGTAACAATATTTTATTTTGGATGTAAAATACATATTATTTAATTAAAATTAAAATTTTATTATATTTAACTGACCAAACTTTTTGGACGGACACATATGCACAAGAAAAATAAAGAAATTAGACAAAGGAGTTGAGCTTCGTGTGTATATATTTTATATACGCATGTTATATAATGCTAAAGTTTAATTTTCCATTTAATAATATTGACACTGTCATGAATTCATGACCAATATTTAAAAAAATTAAAAAAAAAAAACAAAGGTTAAACAAGAATCATCAAGATCGTGATCAGTTATATAGCGAGCTAATAACATGAGCACAATTAAACCGGTGTGTTTTGAAAAAAAAGGGATACAACTGCTAAAAACGGGTCAAATTTTGATGAAAAATTGTTAATTATGGCGTCCTCCATTTGTTGGCCGAATTTCTTTTGAACAATTGATGAACTTCTAAACTGTGGTTCAGCATCTGATTTCGTCTAGTACATGATAAATGTTTATGTTTTCTTACAGATTGGAAATAAAAACGGATTTCTTAGTTAAAAGAGTAAATTACAAGTTTATGTTTGTCTCAAATTTCAGGCGCTATCGTTTACCTTTAAAATCAATTACTTTTATCTTTATGTTTGAAAATGTTGCACGCTATGTCCTTTATGGCAAACGCAGTTATAATTTTCAGTTAAATTATGTCATGTGCACAACACATGAGGGTAGAACGGTCATTTCGTCTCCCACTTGTCTTTCCCCCCTCTTTAATGCCCTGATAACACCCCAACCGTTTCACCTTTGTAAATTAGGGCTCATCATCACCCATCAAATTAGGATTCACCTGGCGAATTTGACTCGCTTTCGGAAGTCAAACTAAAGGGACTGTGTTCTATCCCAAGCATGTTTAAGAAATCATCAGCGACAGTCTCAGTATCATAATCTAATTTGAGTGATTTTCCTTTCTCTTTGTAACCAGTTTTAACCTCCGAGCATTCAGTTTCGTTTAAACATTCGCTTTCTTCTTAAGAATCGGATTCTTCTTTCAAGTCCACCACATTATTCAAGGCCAACTCCAACTCTTGCAGGAGTAATTCTTTGTCGTCAAATTCTTTTTCTTTGGTATTGCTTTCACTTACAACACATTCTTCGGTTTGAAGTAACGAGGGTTTTTTTTTTTTTTTTTTTTGAACGACAATTGTAGGGGCTGTGGGAGAAGCTATATCTCAACTCTTGCATATTATTATAATATTTATATAGGGTGAGGATCAAATAGGAAGTTTATTTTGGCTAGGAAGGATAGGAAACAATAGGATTATGACATGTGACAAAGTTTAAAATAAAGAGAAAAAGTATTTTAGTCAATCTCATCCTTTTCTTATTCCTTCTTCTCCCCAGTAACTTCAAAACCCACCATTTTCAAAACCCACCACCTTCAACCTTTTCTTCACTTACTATCTCAATAAGCACTACATTATAGTGCGATTTTCGTCATCAATCAATGATTCAAACGCCCGATCAACGTGTTCTTCAGTTTTTTTTTTTTTTTGAAGAAAACCCAATTTAATTTCATTTAAAATCTCGTTTTTCCCGTGATTTTGAAGATAATCACTCGATCCGTTCGACTCGATCGCTGATAAGTGTTTCTATCATTCAAATTTCGTCAATCGTTGAAGAAATCGGCTTCGATCCATGTAAGAAATTCTTTAATTTCATTTTTACGATCTGAGTTTTTGATTTAATCATTGCGTTTTACGATCTTGACGAGGGTCCGGGGGCAGCACCCCTGGTAGCAGGGTCCAAGGGGCGGCAGCCCCTGGCGGGGTCCAAGGGGCAGACAATTCACAGACAAAACTATTGTCCTGGTTCAATGCGTTTTAGAGAGAACACTTTCTTTGGTGTTTTTAGGTCATTGCGTTTTAGAACTAAGACATTTTTATGTGTTTTCTGGACATTGTGTTTTAGAAAAACACATTTTTGAAGTGTTTTTGGTCATTGCGTTTTAGGTAAAAACACATTTTTAGGTGTTTTCAGTCAATTGCGTTTTAGAGAGAACACTTTCTTTTGTTTTTTAGGCCACTGCGTTTTATAAATAAGACATTTCTTTGTGTTTTTGTTGCATTGCGTTTTAGCTGAAACACATTTTTATGTGTTTTCAGTTCATTGCGTTTTAGAAAACAGACATTTTAAGTGTTTTATGGCCATTGCGTTTTAGAAACAAGACATTTCTTTGTGTTTTTGGTGTATTGTGTTTTAGGTAAAATACATTTTTATGTGTTTTCAGTCCATTGCGTTTTAGAAAGTACACTTTCTTTTGTGTTTTTAGGCTATTGCGTTTTAGAAATAAGACATTTCTTTGTGTTTTCTGGCTATTGCGTTTTACAAATAAGACATTTCTTTATGTTTTTGGTGCATTGCCTTTTAGAAAAAATGTCATTTTTTAGGTTTTTTTTACATTGCGTTTTACGCAACTGAGTTTTCGAATTTTTTTTTTCTAAAATATAGCAATAGTATACTCATTTTAAAGATAAAAAACGCTCGTTTTTTGGTGCAATTAATTTTTATAAAAAAATAATGTCGTATGAAAGAGTTATCAACGTTTAAAAAATGGGGGGAATTAGATGAAAGAGAAACTATTGCCTTGGATTGACTAGAATGCCCCTAAACAAACTCACGCGCCTCTTTTTTTTTTTCCTTCAATTTCACTCATTTAATCTTAGCCCTTGATTAAATAAATGGATGGTAAAGATTACTTTCTACGCTTTCTACCCAAATAAACTTACTATTATATCATAACCCTAATTATATAATAATAAAACGAAATTATAAAAGCAAATAAACAAAAATTGGAATTTAATAGGGATCTTAAGATAGCTTTGATAGTTTGTATCCATTCCAAGCTAAGCTAGAGCATTCACATTCCCTCCATCATCTCTCACCTTATAATTTAAGACCATACGGTGTGGAGACTTGAAAAATAGACGTTATACGACATGTAAGCACGCGTCAGAAAAATGGCGTGGTGGAAAAAAGGGGTGTGAGAAGGGCGTGGAAGAGGAGCGTTATTCGACACGTGACACATACTTATTATAATAGTAATATAATAATTAACAATAATAAAAAATTACATAATTTAAATAAAAAAACGATTACTGAATTTAAACTGAAAAAACGAAACGTACAAAAACCGAAACTAAGTACGATATTTATCAATTATTTTTTTAGTTCCTCATACATTTCTCGCTCTTCCCCTCCAAGGTGATCGATCTTTATAGCATGACTTGTCTTGTGCGACATGTCACATGTGTATACCAAACCATCTCAACCTTATGTGATGTTTTCAAAGTTAGACCGACCGGCCATGCAGGAGTCAAACACAACCGGTATGATTGAGTGACTTGAGTCTATTTAAGCCAGTCAAACCAGATATATCCGTTGAACCAAAAAGCATGATCAAACGGATTTCAAAATAAATTCTTCTTTTTTCTTTTCTTTTCAAAGCTTCATGACTAGTTCAAATTTCATAACTATATTTTTAGGTGTTTTCCACCTTTTTTTACAATCGGTTTGACAAATCTGACCGGTCTAACCGATAAGTAGGCCGGTGTGGCGATCATAGTTTATGGAAACTTTGATTAATTACTTTAAAACAATTAACATTAAGCAGTATTTTTATTGAACGATAATTTTCTTTTAATCCCTGTCATCTAAAACAATTAACATTAAGCAATATTTTTCTTGAATGATAATTTCTTTTAATCCATGTCCTTTGTGAGACTTGAACACAAGACCTTCCCTTTCCAAATCGAGATGTTTAATTTTTTTTTTCTTTGTCAATAAACCACCATCCTGTTGATTAACTAATTGATTATATCAAAACCAAAATAAAGATATTAACGGGTCGATGAAAACCCATTCAACACCAATGAAGAAGTTCATTTTTTCAACCCAATACTTTTGTAAATGTCAACACAGCCTAACCTTCTGACTTAAATAGACCACTAGGTTCTAAATATTTCACCATATATTCATTTGTGTTATATCATTATTTTATGAATAATAGTATTTTTCCAATAAAATGCATACTTGACAAGTAAGTTTAACTAACAACAAAAATTGCATTGGTATGAAAAAATATTCTTAGTTTTTATATAATTAAAATACTTGTATCACAAGGCTGGCAAGGATTAGATTAATATTAAGCCAAACGATTTGAATATGATGTATTGTCATGTTTGATAAACATAAACGAAGAAAAAATATTGTATTTACATTCCATTCCCTCTTTTATTCTCTTTCTATTTCTAATATTTTGTGATATTTTAAAAAAATAAATGACTTTTGAAAATAAAACATGGTGTATGATGAGCTGATAGCACTGTTTTATCAGCGATGTAAAATACATATTATAGAGTTAAAATGTTATTACATTTGGCTGACCACACTTTTTAGACTCACACATGCTCACAATTAAAATAAATAAAGAAAATCGTGTGTATATATTTTATATACGTGTATTTATATATCAATGCTAAAACACAATTTTATATTTAATATTATTGGGAAGAAATGATATGTATACAAGACACTAACATGACTAGTGTAAGAGGATCCGTCATTCAGGATCATTAAACTGAAATCGTTGTGGTCTTTTGTTTCGAGTTAATAGGCTAAGCGCAAGTGAACTCTCATGTTTTGGAAACAAAACCAGTGAGAACCAGTTAAAAATGATAGAAAAATTGTAGCATTACTGTATATGGCTGAAAAGTTTTTAAGATATGATCAACCAACTAATCCGGATAACTATTGAAGCTGTAAGTTTAACCGTTGATATGGTTTATAGTTTTCAAAATGATTAAGGTACTTTTTTATGAAAAAAATTAACTTTTGATCCCTCAAGTTGGTATAAACCAGTCAAATTTATATATCTTATTGGTTATAAATTATAGTTGCATCGATAAAAAAAATGTCATGTATTTTTATAATTTCTATGTAATTTTATAATTTTTTGGTGTGTTCTTTTGTATTTTTATAAGAAAATAATAATCTGTTTCTGAAAGCCCAACCACCATAATGTCGACTCATTTCCAGCTTAAAGATCCAAATGGTAAACTATTTTACTATTTATATCCATACAAAGTTCGCAATCAGTTTTCCAAATACATGTATTGATTTGTAATTCAAAGAATTTAACATTAACAGAAAATAAAAACTACATTATCATCACAATAATTTTTTTAATTTCGTTGGAGAACAAACAATAATGGTTTGTCACATAGTATTTTACCTCGTGTTTGACATCCTGCCATAATCATATTGGTTATAACAATTTTGATTCTAACTAGTATTTTACCCCGTGTTTGACGATGCCAATAAAAAAATAACTTTATTGAAGTTTAGAGTTGTATAATAAATTTTTAATCGGTAAAAAAATAAATTTATTGAAATTTAGAGGTTGTATGATAAATTTTTAAAATTAAGACAAAATGAATTTAAATAATACCAACTTTCTCAATTTGGCCGATAATAATCTCAACTCAGTTATTTGCCAATAATAATCCAAACTGGTCCACTTTTGGCCGATAATAGTCTGCGTTAAAAATAGGTTAACGGAGTTAAGTTTTTTTTTTTTTTGAATAACAAACCGATGTTTTACGGTCTTTTATCAGAACGATGATACGAGTTGATTTATGTAAAACTTACCTAGAAATATTGCCCCAAACGACGAAAACGGTGCTTCAATCGGGTGTTTAAACTTCCAGTTAACAAAAATCAAGCCGTTTGGAGCACTGTTTCGAGATAAGTTTACATAAATCGACTCGTATCCTCGTTGTGATCAAAATCCCTAAAACATCTATTTGTAATTCGGAAAAAAACTTAACTCCGTTAAACTATTTTTAACGACGGACTATTATCGGCTAAAAGTGAACCAGTTTGGATTACTATAGGCAAATAACTGAGTTGGGATTATTATCGGCCAAATTGAAAAAGTTGTGAGTATTTAAATCCAATTTGCCTAAAATTAATGGGTAGCAAAGTAGATTTGTAAGCTAAAAGAAAAAAAATAGGCTAAAAGACAAAAGACTTACCGATCTTAATTCTATTTTGTAAAAAAAAAAAAAAAATGTAAAGTTGTAAAACGAAAACTCGATATAGTTGTAAAAAAGGGTAAAAAATAATTTTATTAAAGTTCAGTGGATACATGACAATTTTATTAAAGTTTAAAGTTAGGCTATCAAATGAGAGGTGTAAGTAGAAATTTACAATTCTCCTATATATTCTCCTATATATTAAATTCTGAAGTGTATGAATAGTAATTTAAATATAAATATTAAAAAAAAGTAAATAACCACTAATCAAAATAGAAATGAATTCTTCTGTATATTAAATTCTGAAGTGAATGATAAGTAATTTAAATATAAATATTAAAAAAGAAGTGAATAAACACTAATCAAAATAGAAATGAATTTATCAAACTGAGTTTGATAAATTTAATACACTCAGTTTGATAAATTTAATACCGGTACCAGTACCCAAATACCGGTATCCGTTTGGCACCGATATTCATCGGGTTTTACCCTCAAATACCGGTTTCGTACCAGTACCGACCGTATCAAGCTGTACCGTACCAGATATATTCGGTACCGGTACCCACTTTTGGGGATTTCGGTAACGGTATTTTCAGTACCGGTTGGTACCGCGCTCATCAAATCTTGTAGCAACGTAGCAATGCAAGTAATTGCACAGTTTAGATTGCTTTTCATACACACAGTAAGTAAACTGTATTTCGTTTGAATGAGGTTTGTTATACACAACAACTTATTTTGCTTTATGTTTTGTCTTTTTACATAATGAATGAATTGTAACATGTAAAATTAACCTGGATATTTAGATTATTGATGAGAAAATCGTATCAAATCCTGTAATCAAACCGATATCGATCGGTACAAAATTTACTATACCAAATCATTTTCGGTACCAATTTGGTACCCACCTTTTGGCGTTTCCAGAATCGTTACTTTCGGTTCGACACCGGTCTAGCACCATACCTAGATTTATTGATTTTTACCTTCAAATACCATACCGTATTGTTCGGTGCCGGTACCTAATTTCGATGATTTTCCGGATCGGTACTTTCGGTGCCGTTACCGGTACCGAGCCCATCCATATTTTAACGTGTTAGCACCGTAATAACTGAACTGAAAACAACCGAATTTCCAATATGTAGGACGTGTGGATCCTTTAATTATATATTAGGTTATTTAAAATCGCTTTTTAGGATGGATTGACTATCGTTTTCACGACATTTTTATTTATGTTTTGATATTCGGTATCTAATTGCCGTTACTGACACACGTTTTGCAGTCATTGGGTCCCCGTCACAACGCGCGGGAGGAAATTTAACTAGTTAAAACAAAAGAGTAAAAATGGTAATACGTATAAGGAGAAAACGACATATAATTCGTTTGAGACTAGTTAAAGATGAAAGCATGCCAATGATGTAAGGGAGTGTTTGGCAACCTCTATGCTAGTAAGTGGTGCACAATTAAAAGGCATGATTGGATAAGTGACTTTGAACCAATACAAGGATTGACTTAGTTCGTTGTGGTGGGGCATCAGGGAGGTGGTGCGTGAGTGGTTGGCTAAGGTTATGAACACAGGTGAATGCATAAAAGGGATAAAATTTTCATTCAATATTATTTTGAAACTTAATGAGTAAAAGACTTATTAACTAATTTACCGGTATCATGTCAGTGAACCAAACATACTTAATATTGAGTGATTTAGAGTTAAGCTCTTAATGAAATCAAGAGGCTACCAAACAACCTCTAAGCATTTTTATTGTTAATAGTTACCCGTACTAATGCCATAAAATAAACATAAAACTAACCCATGAAAAGAGAAGTATATAGTTGTTAGTAATTTCCTATACCAAATTTCATCTGAATTGTTGTAAATTAAGTTTTATAATATTAACTAGTATTTTATCACACGTTGTGCTTAGAATTTGGTTGATATTGATTTGTTTTGTTACATATTAATACGATACCGGAACTTGATATGACAAAAAAAGAGATATCGTAAAACCATGAAAATAATAACATCGAAACGTCAACATATGTAACTTTATATAAGAGAAACGAAACATGAATGTCGTTGATAACCTTCGTAACTTTAGATGTCATACTTAGATAAATTAATGTCTTTGCGAAACATTAATTTATGATCTAGTGATGTTAACTTATGACCATCAATTCGTTGATGCTTTATAACTGGATATCAAGTAGGATGCATTAAATAGACACACATCTATTATATATAATAAATGAAAGGTATTTGGGCTACTGTTTGGGCTACGTGTCAACACAAGAGAGCCCCTTGAATGCCCTTTTCCTGCCCAACAGTGTTTTCCCCTTCTTTCTCTTCTTATTTTGTCTGCTTTTCAGTCTCTACAAATATATCCAGATTTCATTCCCCTCTTCTCTCTCTTCTCTCTGGCGATTTTTAACCCTAAACTCATTTCAAATTTCAAATCCCCGGCCACAATCAATCAGGTATGAAATCTCACTTTAACCTCCTTCTCCCTATACGATTTGGTGATAGTTTTTGTGTACGCAGATGTCCACCGTTGCAGAGCTTAAAGAGAGGCACATAGCTGCAACTGAAACTCTGAATTCTCTCAGAGAACGGTTGAAGGAACGACGGCTTCAGTTGTTAGATACAGACGGCATACGTACTTGTATATAATAGATGAAAGTTATTTGGGCCATGTGTCATTAAATTAGGGCATCCTCAGTTCTGTTTTTAATCGCCCAACAAGTTTTTTGGTTTGTTTCTTTCATATTCCATTATGATTTGTATGCTTTTAGGGTTTGATTTTATATTGGTCGTCACATTAATGGTGAGTACTCAAGAATATTGGATGGTTTACTTAGTTTTATTTTGTGTATTTTTGGATGATTTCATCCATTTCTTTAGATAGTTCATGATTGAAGATGCAGTTGAAGGGATCATTTGAGTGAAATGAATGTTGATTTATCAGAAGATGCAGTTGAAGGTATCTTAAATAAGGCAATATTTGCATTACATCCCTGTTGAAAAATAGAATTGATAAATTTAGGGAAAGTGAGGTTGAAAGATGTTAACCCAACAGTGGAGATCTCATTCTACAGTTTCGATAAATTAAGGGTATTCTCATATAATTCTTCCTAGATGCTTCCATTGAAGCGGCACTTTGGACATCTGTTGTCTCCAAACATCTATTATCTATGATCTATTATTATCTATTCTATCTATTATAGATAATAGATAATAATAGATAGATTAGATAATAGATGATAGATAATAGATGTTTGAAAAACAACAGATGTCCAAACTGCGGATTCTTTGGAAGCAGCCAGGAACCATTATATGAGAATACCCTTAATTTATCGAAGCTGTAGAATGAGATCCTCCACTGTTGGGTTATCATCTTTTAACCTCACTTTCCCTAAATTTATCAATTATATTTTTCAACAGGGATGTAATGCAATTATTCCTCTCAATCAAATATACCGACCCTTGCTTCCTCACAAAGTGTTATGTAATGGTTATAACAGCTGATCATGTTAAGGACTGTTATAACTAACCACTGCTCCTTACAAAGACTGATGGACTTAAATACTGATGAGGCCTATCCACTGTTGATGACAAATCCCTGTTAAAGTTGAATGTGCTAAGGACTGTTATAAGTAACTACTGCTTCTTATATAATCATTGTTCCAGTATCATTGTTCCAACATCGTCGTTTCAATGAAGCTTCCCATCACACATCAACCTTTCAATATCGATGTTGCAGTATAATTGTTGCAACATCGTGAAAAGTTGCATGTGCTACCTTCTTTGATGGGAGAGTTGTAAGTTGAATGGACGATATGTATCTCTTCTTCTCAATACTCGGCATTTGTTCATAAAGGATAAGAGAAAACTGAAGCTCTCTCTAACCTATTTTCAGAAGAAAAAAAATTATTGATATGTAGTTTCCCTTGATAATGGTATTAGTTTTTGTTTTTGATTTTTACTCAAGTTTTGTTATCTTAGTTGTCACTAAATGATGATTGTGAATGATCTGCTGCAGATGATGATGATGATGATTGTTCTACGGTTTCCAGTATCATTGTTCCAACATCGTTTAAAGTATGTGTGTTTTGCAACTCCAATTTTGATTTTTTATTTTTTTTTATTTTGAAGTGATATACTCTAATTGTTGTTTATATTTCAGTCTAATCACAGTTGTTTGAAATTCATTCAATCTGCTGCGTGTTATTATAGGTTTGTATTAAAGAAGCGTAAAGTTAAATTAAACACAAAGAAATATTTTGAAATCTACGTTTATAATGATTTTTGCTGGTGACTAAATGATGATTATATGTGACTCTGGGCAGATGATGATGATGTAGAAGCCGCATTAGTTCCTACTAAACGCAAGAAAGCATCTGCTATTGCTGTAAGATAAGATTTTATCTTACTAGAGTAATGGTGTTTCCTGCCTTTTTTGTATTAAAAGAAGCATAAAGTTTGGTTTAAAGCAGCTCTTTATGAACAAAGTTAAGTATTAAGTATATGAGGACAGGGCTACTCTTCCACAGCTGAAGAAGTGTTTTCATGTACTGCATCGTGGTCTGTTCACGAGAGATCAGCTTTCTATAAATCATGCTGTTGATGCATTGAGTACTTCCGTGGAGTTCATGGCGATTGTCGAAGATATATTTAGATGGAGTTTAAAGCTAAAAGCACTAAATTTTAAGCATAAAGCATTAAATTTTTGATGTTAGGTTCCTAAATTTCTTGGTGTTGTTCTTAGATTTTAAATTGTTGCTTTTAGATTTGTAAATTTTTTTAGTTTCGTTTTCTAGAATTCTATGTAATTTTGTAAAGTTCAATAACAAACACTTGTTTGAACATCTGTTTGCATTGAGGTCAATAGATAATGGAAACCCATGTTAGGTTGAACAGTGTTTTTAAGAGAAAAACAGTGTGAGAAGATAGTAGATCATATTAACTTAAACATCTGTTCATGGTTAAACAGATGTTTGGCCTTTAACAGATGTTTGGCCTTTTATATCAGAGGCTTGGACTTAAACAATTGTTTCACCTTAAACAGATGTTTGGCCATAAACCGATGTTTGACCTTAAACATATGTTTTACCTTAAATAGATGTTTCGTTTTCTGTATCAGATATTTGGACTTAAACATATGTTTGACCTTAAACAGATGTTTGGCCTTAAACCAAACATCTGTTTAAGCTCAACATCTATTTCACTATTGGCCAACATTTGATTGACTTTTGGTCAACATCTGTTTGAATTTTGTTCAACATCTTATTTTTTTAAACAAACAGTGGAAATGAAATTATTCATTTGGTCTTGTTGTTGTTTTGTTTGACCTCTAATATGGGTTCATGATCTAATCCGGTGATTTGAAGACATTGTTGTTTCATGTTTATACTAATAAATAAATATCAAGTATACTTGGATGATTATTAAGCTCCTCTTTTTGATTGTTTGGATATAGTATTCTTGAAATTGGTCTTTTTTTGCAAACAAATGTTTATGGGCAAACATCTGTTTATGGCCAAACTTCTGTTTATGGGCAAACATCTGTTTAAGCTTAGACCTTTGTTTATGTTAACATTGTTTATATGTAACAGTGTTTTTCACATCAGTGTTTTATAGTCTGTTAGGTTGTTAGATGTCATCACCTAAGTGTTTTATATGTAATAATTTTTATGACATCAGTGTTTATATGTAGCACTGTTTATCCCAAACAACTGATATATATATATATATATATATAAGGCGAAACATCTGTTTAAGCCCCAACATCTGTTTAAAAGCCTGTTACAACCACTGTGTTGGTTGAAACATTTGATTGTTAAAAGTTATCCACTGCTGAAATACAACCTCTGTTTCTTCAATCTTCGTGTTGACCATTGACTTACCAAACATCAGTGTTTAAAAAACTGTTGTAACAGAAAAAACTAGAATTACAATGAAATTACCATTTTACCTAATCGTTACATTCCAATGAGATAAGAGTTCCTCCAACATTGTTTTCGTAATAAAATTTAAAGTTAAATTAAAAAATTAAAAAAAAATACTTGATGGCTATTTGTTCCGAATCAAATCATTAATTGTAACACCTCGAAATTTTGCATCCAATAATGGATTGACACGTGTCATAAGTTTACACGTGGTAATAAATACTAAATAGGGACTAAAGTTGACAGACTTTGAAAGTATGTGAATTCAAGGGTTTAAAATGTCAACAAGGGATAAATATACTGTTCAGTAACCCTAAATGATGCTCGTACCTTCAAACGAATGAATCATGGATCGTATGGAACAAATTATGAAAGAAAGTGAGAGATTACAAACTAAAGGGGTTAAATGTGTCAACATGTTTAAGTTATACCTCTGAGTGACCCTTTAACAAACTCGAGACTTTGTAACAGTAAATTACGCTCACTAGAATGTACGATATAAATTTCGCAACGTTCCGTTTTAAAACGAGAAAGTTATGATCGAATTCGTATGCGAGGGGTTAAAAGCGTCAACATTGAAAGTTAAGACTTTTTCGGGTAGTAATAAACTAACCGGGGACTTAACAGCGCGGGTAAAAGTTACGGGGCCCTTATGCGTAATTAAACGAGGCCCAAAACGCAAAGTTACCCCTTCAAATCGCCAAAGGCCAGCAGTAATAATTGAAAAGATTTGAAAATCTTACTTTTAGGTCTCAGGCGGGCCGCGTAAGAGCAGCAAAGGGTCTTACGCGGGCCGCGCTGACAGTATAGATATGGGCTCTGACATTAGGATTCAGGCGACCCGCGTAAGAGTTGATGTATCATTTTCGCGGGCCGCGTCAGCCCCCCAGATACAGAAAAGTCGGACAGAAGCACTGTTTGCTGTTTTAACCGACTTATGTGCCATTATTGTGAGCATGGGCGCCCTCTAAACGTCCCCTAGCACTCAGGGACAGTTGTTGATCATCTAGAAACACCTGTAGGCCTTGTTGTAATGATCTTGTGGCTCTAAATTGGCTATAAAAGGCCATTGTGATGCAACATTGTTCCTCACACCTTCAACTGCTTTCTTGATCACTTCTGGAGCTCAAGAACTCTCACTACTCATCCCTGGTCGTGCATAGGACTCTTGTAAGTATGCTCCACCCTTCTTAGTTAAGTTTATGCTTAGATTTAGCTTAAAAGTCAATCCATCGTAATTAACGATTGACTTAACGGTTAATCATAATTGGACCAGTGATTAATCGAAACAAAGGTAGTTATATGTTGGTAATTATGTGGGATTTAAACCCTTAAAAGGGCACCCTCTGATTCCCACTCTAACTAGTCCAAATGTCGAGTCAAACTTGCTTAGAAAAAGTCAGCAGAATGCTAAATTGCGATTTTATGCATAATCAGTAATTTAGATGGCGTGTAACCTGTTTTGACACTCATATAACATGATAATAAGTATTATAACTGATCTAAGCTTGTTTGATTCGACCATTTACTGTTTTGACCCGGTTCGGAACCGAAAGTCGCAAAACTTTGACTTTTGCTTTGACTTTAGTTCTGACCCGTTATGGTATGATTCAGATATGCCTTAGGACTCTCTTAGGACCAGGTTACATGATGGTATAACCCTCTGTGACCGGTTCGTTGTTTGTCCGAGTCTTTTGCACATTTCCGTTAAATGCCTAAAAGTTGACCATCACGCCCTTTTTACTTTAAAACGAGAATTTTGAACATGTGAAAGGACAATAACCTTAGTTACTGATTTCTAAGCATGTCCCTAAAATTTCGTGTCAATCCGAGGTCTAGAATAGGAGTTATGCTAAATAGCGCAATTACGGAAACTTTAGTAATTAAACAGCGCAATTAGCGTAAAGCCTATCTAAACCCAAATTTCGACACCAAACCTTTTACACACTGATGTAAAATAATACTTTGGGATTTTTAAAGATTTTTAATAATTTTTAACCTGCTCATAACCTGCGGTTATGGCATTGATTCGGTAAATACCGAATATACCCTTTTCGAACATAAAATGAGTTCTACAAGGTATTTTGACCCGAATCCAGTTGCTACTGATTTTAAATAATAAATAGAGTATTTTGGACTTTATAAACTGTTCGGAAAACTCAGATTTCCTGAAGAACTCAGAAACCTCTTTTATAATCTTTAAAATGACCGAAATACCCCTACGGGGCGTATATTGGAATTAAACTCGTTATGGGCATATGGGGAGGTATCCTACTGATACCACAACCTTTTTAGAGCACATTAACTTAGGAAACCTGTGTAGGACACTTACGGTTACCCGTTACGCCTTTTACGCGTCCGGTTCGGTTTATGTAACTAGTTTACATAAACTAGCCGAAACGGGTCAAACCTTATCGTTTTTACTTCAAAATCCAGAATGTGTTTATATTACCCATATAAAACAAGTCTTTAAACTTGTTGGGTCTAAACCATATTCCATTCCCGGCTTTCGCCTTTCACGCGATTAAACCGTAACTATCCTTTGAAACTAACCGGTCTAAGCTAAGGCTAAATTAAAGACCCGTTAGGATTCTAATAGGTTGTTATAAACCTTCGTTCCAGAATAGGAGACCAGTAAAAGATACTTGCATTTGTTTGTTGAGGTTATTACTTGCTCAGGTAAATACTTTTAACTTATTTTCCGTTATACGGGCTTGGGTTACGGTATATAAAAATACCGCTTGGTTGGGCAATTGACCCCAACTCATTAGAAGTTGGGTATTGTCAATGTGACCCGTTTAAAAATTTGTTTTGTTGGCTTTACGCCTTTGGGAGCTTAATGACCATGTCCCGGATATCCTTGGCATCATTTTACGAAATGGCCACGACCTCGACACGCGGGTGTAGGCGTACACCCGACAATGTGTCTATATTTATAAAGGTATAACCATTGGTTTTCCCGCCACGACTTTATGCTTTGTGGCGTGTCTATCAACCTTAAACCCGACACGACCCGGGCGACTGAACACATAGCGAACATGTAATTCTTTTACAAGATTAAATTGATTAATTATCCCAAGTTATAAAGAGTTTGTGCCTTGTGCATTCAAATCAATCTTATTAAACCTTTTTCAAAAGTGTTGGTTGAATGTATTTACCAGTGTAAACTGACGTATTTTCCCCAAAAGATTAAATGCAGGTTCTACACGAAATAGGCTGGCCACTCCTTAGCATTGTTAGAGTCTCGCAAGCTTGGGATGCCACTATCTGTTGAACTATATTTCTATTTTTATTTTGATCCCCTGTGGATTTATTTCGACTACTTGTGATACTTGGATATTACATTCGATAGTTGAAATATAATCTATCTTTATGCTTCCGCTGTGCATTTAAATATTGTGTGGTTTGACTATATTGTTGCCAACTACGTCACGGTAATCCCCCACCGGGCCCACCGGTGAAACGTGTGGAAATCGGGGTGTGACAGGTTGGTATCAGAGCCAACGTTGAGTGAATTAAACACTATCCTTATGTGTTTAATCTCAATGACACAATTGCACATACTCGAGTCTAGACAAGAACATAGGACAAATTCGAATTGTTATTCTAGTTTGTCTTTTATTGTTTATTGTGATTTAAAAATTTGTTAAGCAGGAAATATGCCACCAGCAATTAGAAGAGGAGGAAGAGGCAAATGGCCGATCACTACTTATAATGATCACGAGGCCGGACCTTCACATATGCGAGCTCCTTCCAGCACAAGAAGTGAAGAACCTCAGGGGCGTAGGAGGAACCTCTTTGAGCCTGCAAGACGGTCTACCTCACACAGTTCGACGCCTTCATACCGTCACTCTTTTGGACCAAATTCGGAGAACGAGCCAAGTAACCCTCAACCTTCGTTTATACCTCTCCAGCGTTCTGTTTCGCACCGTTCCTATGGCGATCCTACTCCTTTCTTCCAAGGCCCGTTCAACCCGGCTGATTACGTCCAAGAACCAATAGGTTATAACCCTTTAGGACCTGAGGACCATTTCTTCGAAGATAATGCGATGGATATGGACGAGGACACGGATCCCATCGAACCCGCAAGAGGTACTCCCAATCATCCTATCGAGATCTCTGATGGGTCATCCTTTCATGGAACACCCTATCAGGGTCCCGACAGTTACCAGGCGAGGTTTAACCAGTGCGAGTGGTACTTTACACCCTCTCACCATTCATCACCTCACCAGCAGCAACAACAATAGGATCCTTCCGAGGATTCGCGTTTCGTGGCAGTTACGCCACTGCCTCCACCGCCACCAGTTCAACAAGCACCTCCAGATCCGCCAAGGCGTAGGAGATCAGGCGCGCGGATGTCCACCCGAGGAGGGGAATTTCATTTTAGCACCCCTCGCCACTCGAGTGCAAGTCATTTTCCGTCGTTGCCTGAAGAACCACAAATGGGTGAACCTTCGAGCCACCCTGCAGAGGTGAATTCTGCACCAGTTGCACCACCTCCACCACCATTCGGCTATGATAACCCGATACCTGCATACGCCGGTTCCACCGCGTACAACCCGTTTGAGTTGCCGACTCACACTCACTATAATTATGCTGACGCCGACCCATATTTGGTAGCGGCCAATTACAACGCCCTCCATCCCGAAGGACCTTATGGAAATCCTTGGGGATTAGGATACGCAGCTCATGGGTATCCAGCACCTACTAGACCTCCGGTTCAACAACCGTCGCAGCAGCCACGTTTTTCCCCACCGGAGCAGGAAGAAATCCTTCACCGTTTAAATAAGGTAGAACGAGACTTTGAGCAAGAACGTAAGAACAATCGTGGATTCCTTAAAGGCCTAGTAAACCTGTTAAAGGGGAAGAAGAAGCGAGATCATTAGTCTTTATATGTTCTATTGTATTTCCTATTTTAATCAAGTCCCTGTGTGGACATTTATTTGTTTTAGTCCCTGCGTGGACATTTATTGTGCTAAGTCCCTGCGTGGACAATTGCCTTTCAGTCCCTGCGTGGACTTATCTTTTTGTCCCTATGCGGACATCTATCCTTGTATTTGGTCCCTGCGTGGACTTGTTTTCTGTAAACCTCTGCGTAGGTATTTCGTCTTTTAAAAGTCCCGTTTAGGGCAGTGTGTAACTTTTTATATGTATGGGAATGCTAAGTTTATAAATTTCATTTTTGTTATTTTAATACATTATTATATGAAATAAATTAAAAATCATTCCTTTTAATTAAGTCTGCCTAAATAAAGAATCTTAGTGGTGAGACCTAGCCTGGTGTCATTATAAGACCCGGCCAAGATGGTGAGACCTGAGTAAAAGGTTCTGATTCCTGTTAACCTCTGTAAACATGTTAACATTCTTGGCAGATGTGATTTGTTAAAATCACACGCGTCATTCTTATAAGAATCTTTCAAATATTTCCAAGACCTAAATTAATGATTTAAGAATCATGGGTTTAAATCATCAATTAAGATGATCACTTATCAGACATCCATTAGTGATGTAGTGCCTACGGGCCATACTTATTGTCACATAAGACAAAAGACAGTTGTAGCCTATGACTCCCTGTCAGAAAAGGTAAAAGAACTATGGTTCAAACCTTCATGCCTTGATTCTCTGAAATCCTGGCTAATAATATATAAAACGTCCTTGTGACTAGGCTTTTGTGCCACTAACAATATTGTTTATAATTAGGATAAGTTATATTCAAATCCTAAATCAAATTGAGTAACAAATTAACTAAATGTGGTCTATGTTTACCATGGTTAATGAATTGCCATAATTAATGAATTGCCATAAAAGACGATTCCATAATAAACTCCTAAATAGAATTCTGTCATATTCCTAGTAGCAGATCAAGATCTCAAAATGGCTGACCCAAATGGAGCTAATAGTCATTCAAAGGAGGATGACAATGATAACGCCCAAATTCATATAACGGGCGCGGAATTAAAAGCTTTGGTAGACGACGCAGTTAAGAGGGCCTTGGATCGGCAGTACGAAGAATATAGCGAGTCTCGAAGCAGGACCCGGTCTGCACCACACTCTAAACCTAAAAACCCATTCTGAACATCACAGCAAACCACCCTCGACCCAGTCTAAGCCTAAGAAGGATGACGATCGACACTCATCAAATGAGAATAGTGTCCGTCCTAAGAAGATAATGGTCGATGATGCACCTCGCGCCAGGGGTTGCACGTATAAGAATTTCGTTTCCTGCAAGCCCCGAGATTTTACTGGGGAAAAGGGCGCGGTGGATTGTATGACCTGGTTTGTAACGCCCGGCTATTTTGTACTTTCCTTTTATAGAAGGTTTTGTTCGTAATCTATTTTTGGAAACCTTGTATTCTTGTAATCATTTCCTTTCTTTGTAATCTTTATCAAATCGAGACTAGGATCATTAATGGAACTGGTATTTTGTTATGTGTATGTTGTACGCACTCTAATTAAGCTTGTATGTCCAACTTCGTGAATCAATCTATGTTTGATCATTTCTCTTGGAAACTATGTGTGAACTTGTAATTTAACTAAACTTATGCTTTGAACGTGTTTTGAACAAGAACGACACTTGAATTGATGCTTATACGCTCGATTATACTTGGTTTATATTCCTATTGCATAAACATACCTTAATCTATGCTTTTGTGACAAGAATGGTCCTTAAAACACCATAAATCATCAACTACACAACTATAGGGGCCAAAATTGTAAAAAATGAAACTTGTTTCCTGAACCCAGGTGGCGCGCGGCCCGCGTCCACTAGCCTGGATATCCCAGGCGGGCCGCGTGAGGCTCGTGTCTGCAGACCCCTTGGACAGTCGCGACCAGCCACCATTTTGAGCGGGATTTTTGAGTTTAAACCGTGTTTTGGCTCTTGTAATCACCTCTAATCAACCCTAAACACCTCCTTATAAATACCCAAGCTTCCCCAAGCACTTGGACACTTTCACCACTCTCTAATATCACCAAAACACTCCCAAATTCAAGCAAGAATCTGCATTTTTGGACAGATTCATACCTCTACACTAAACTTGGTATAACTTGCTCATTTCTTGATGAAAACACTTGATTCTTCTTCCTATTTGCTTGGTTAATCATGGAGTTTGATTCCTTGACTTCTCCTTGGAGAAATCAGACCTGGAATTGCTCCGAAATTGACCAAAAACTTTTTGTTTTGTTACAAACTTATGTAAACTTCATCCAACTTGTGTTTGACACAACTCAAGCCAATGTCCTAATGCTTACAACCCCTCTTATGGTTGGTTAAGCTTAAAAACATGGTTGAGACATCCAAATCAGGGGTTAAAACCTCATAAACTTTCTGTTTTAATTAGGGTTTTACCCACAAGTAGTGTTCAAGTATGAAACTTGATGAATGTGTGATGGTTGGACTAGCTTGGGCTATCCTTCATAAGAATCCACTCATTACTTGATGTTTTGCTATAGTTTAGTTGTTGTTAATACCATAATACTTGTATGTTCGTGACCCTCCTTGTTGTCTATAACAACAAGTGTAGTGGTGAACAATAGAGGTGCCTAAATGGAAGCTTGTTCTTCCTACCTCATGTATGAACTCTATGACACAAAGAGGTGCCTAAATGGAGACATTAATCTCCTACCTCATGCTTGAATCATAAGACTTGTAATCTATAAAATATATAAGTTATTCTATGTACATACATGTATACCTAAGTAACTAAACTTGATGGTAACTTAATAGTTACTTGTCAAGAATATGTTACATCATCTATGACCATGCTCTTGTTACGACTCTAATGGATCTTTGAATCCATGAAATCATACCAACTCTCTTGAGTTCTAACAGTGTCAAGAACAAGGGTTATGTGTACAAGATGATTATTTTTACATATGTTATTTTCTATACATTTTAAACTCCGAATCTATAATCTTCCGTAAACACCAAACTCACACACCTTGTTTGCCTCGTGTAGAAGGACAAGGTGCTCCAAACTAATCCGTCCACCAACTCACTCGCGGGAATTCAAGTAGGAAAAGCTTGCAAAAACCGTGAGTATACTCGTATTCCCCCTTTTTACTTTTACCACTTTTGGGGTGTAACATGTTTATCTATCAACAAAATTACACATGAACATTTTGCTTAAACACATGAACATTCCTATAACATGCTTGTATACGTGATGGCTTGATGCTTTAAACTTGGATTAATCTTATGTGTCAAATTTATCATTAACTTCGTACCAGCCAAACCGTGACATATGTAGCGCTATAGGATTAACGACCCGCCTCTTTATCTTCGGTTATGTCATGAGCATATTGCGTTTCCTTGGTTTGATATGTTAGACACATACCATGTTTAGATGTTTATCTTGAATCACATGCTTGCTATGAGGAATTGTTTAAAACTTATCTTTTGCTATGTATGTATCAAACTTGTATACTCGCCTTTGCTTTTGCATTGAATTGTATTTTTAAACATGTTAAAGGTTGATGATGACGATGCTATAAAAAGAAGTAGCGTTGATGCCTAGATACACATATAGACGTTTAGGTTAATATGTTGTATCAAATTTTGCTTATGTTGTTATGTATTACTTTTTGGAACTTGTTGTCATTTGAGTTTATGTAATGTTGACTATTGGAAGTTATGAAATGAAATTGGGATTATTAAAATATTGTCACAAATAGCGTTATTATGTCTATAGCAATCTTCACACTTCGTCTCATCCCGATGTTTCCGCCATTGGTTGGGGTGTGACAGATTGGTATTAGAGCCATAACTATAGGGAATTAGGAAAATTGCTATGCTTTTGCCCTAGTCTATAGTATTAGGAACTTTGTCTCTTATTTGTTGTTTAAAACTTTTGTACTCTACCATGCATGCTTCCTAGCTACACTTCTTGTTATTAAATTTATGCGCCTTTCCTAAGGCTAACACGAATACACTTATGCTATTTTATACTCTTGTAACATCAACGAGACAACTTTACCAAAATAGGCGTGAAACCCACAATTTGGTAAACGACTCTCACTCTACCTTTAATCTATTTTTTTTGCACGAAATTTCACCATTAAGCTAGGAGTGATATCCACAACTTAATGGTAATTTCCATTTCAACTCTAGTGGACCCTTGTCAAAGTGTCAAAATTTTATTTTTTGGCCGACAAGTACCAACCACATTTAGGGTACGAGATCGTCAAGTTAGGGGTGAAACCCGCATCTTGTCGATTAAGTCCCATTCCTTGATTTTTATTCTCGCCAAAGTCCCGAATGTTCCAATCATTTAGAGATGTGTAGTAACCGGAAGAGTAAGATACCGTTAATAGCTTCTCGACGAGAGTATCTTACTTATAGGCCAAAGCACAATATCTCTAAATCGAAAGGACTTTCGACCCACTTCGGAATTGTCGACGTTTCTCTACCCGAAACAATCCTATGTTTTATTGAGCCTCTCTTTTATGTATCTCAATTTATATGTGATTTTATACTTGAACGTTCATTCGTTTCGAAATGTTGTTTTAAACAATTCGCACGTTACCGCAATCACAAACAATAATAATTCTCGTGAACAAACTAAATTTATACTTTTTTTTCTTTCACAACTTATGTGTTATACTTGTTGAATGCATGTTGGAAACTTATGCTCTATGTGAACTTTACTTGGTACATGAACATTTACTTGCTTTTACATACACAAACCTTATATTCAATTAATGATCAAGTCTCATCCTTTCCTTCTCTTTTTCAATCTTTTAGATGTCGTCTCGCTCTTCCAAGAAGCAAAAGTCAAAGAAGGGTTCAACTTCCACCGCCATGTCTCAAAAAGATTGCATGAAATTTATGGCCAAGCAATTTGCTAAAGTCCTACCCGACATCGTTAGCAAGATTCAAACCGATTCACCACATGGTTCTGTTGACTCAAAGGCAGACAAACCCAAACCAACCTTCTAATTTAAGCACTTCATGGCTTGTAAACCCTTAGAATTTACTGGCAAGAATGGCGCTACCGCCATGATGAACTGGTTTGATGCCATCGAGCTTACCTTCTTGCAAAGTGGTTGCCCTGACGAACTAAGAACCTTGAATGCAACTGGGGTGTTCCGTGAAAAGGCACTCAAGTGGTGGACGACTGAACGTAACAAAAGAGGAAACGAGGTCGCACATGCTATGCCTTGGGACGATCTCAAACAGCTTATGAAAGACCACTTCTGTCCTCCTCATGAACTCCAAAAATTGGAGAACGAATTTTGGAACCTTACTCAGAAGGGGAGTGACATGGATGGCCTGATTACGCGCTTTAAACAGCTCAGTGTTCTCTGCCCTGGACAAGTTGAAACCGTTCCCAAAACCGTAGCCAAATTCGTCCGTTGTGTTGCACCTTCCCTGACAAACCACCTTGCCTCTGCCAACCCCCAAACCATTAAAGATGCTTTTCGTATAGCCACCGAACTCAACAACAACTACGTTCTTCATGGAACCTTTGACAAGGTTTCAACAAAGAGTGCACGCCAAGCTACAATTGACTCTCCTGATGAGCCCAAACCCTCCCAGTCGTCTAAGAAAAACCAAGGCAAGAAGCGGAAGGCTTCGAGCCAAAATTGTGCGCTCGTCACTCCGCCAAATCCACAACCCCTACAAACCGTGCCTGCTTTTACCAACAATGAAACTCCATGCAAGGTTTACACTGGAACGCAACCAAAGTGTGGCAAATGCCAGTATCATCACCCTCCAAACGTTCAATGTCGAAAGTGCGACAAGTGTGGCCGAGGTGGGCATACTGCTCCATACTGCCGCTTCCCACCTCACACCCACCAGAACCAAGCCCTTTTAGCTCCAAATCAAGTCGCCCCTGCGCGAGCGTGCTACACGTGTGGTGATACCAACCATATGGCCAACGTGTGCCCTCAACGATACCAGCCACAACAACCTCGACAGCAGCAACCGCAGCCTCAACAACAACAGCAACAGGTCCAAGAACCCGCTAGAGGTCGAGCCTTCCTTCTCACCACTGCTCAGGCTCAAAACGCGAACGACGTCATTACTGGTACGTTTCTCGTTAACCATGTCTATGCTTCATGCTTATTTGATACTGGTGCCGATAAAAGTTTTGTGTCGTTAGAATTCGAGTCCTTGCTCAAGTGTGAACGCTCCAAGTTGCCAAAATCTTTCGCTGTCGAAGTCGCAAATGGTAAAACCGTCATTGTCAAATCTGTTCTCTCCAACTGCTCGTTGATCCTAAACGATCATACGTTTTCAATCGATCTCATACCTATGCAAATGGGTAGTTTCGACGTCATAGTAGGTATGGACTGGGTTAGGCAAGTTCGTGCTGAAGTTGTCTGTTCCGAGAAGTTTATTCGCTTACCTCTTCCAAACGGTGACTCTCTACACGTCTATGGTGAAAAGCCTTCTCAAGGCCTTAAGCTTATGTCGTGTATCAAAGCAAACAAATGCTTACGCAAGGGTACCTTTGCCTTTCTCGCCCACATTGTGGAAAAGAAGGACAAAGGCCCAAGTATAAGCGACGTTCCTGTTGTACGCGACTTTCCGGATGTATTTCCCGACGATCTTCCTGGTCCGCCTCCTGCTCGTTCTGTCGATTTTCGCATCGACTTAGTGCCTGGCGCTACGCCTGTCGCTAAGTCTCCCTATCGTTTAGCACCCTCTGAGATGCAAGAGCTCTCGAGTCAACTTCAAGAGCTTCTTGACAAAGGCTTTATACGCCCTAGTACTTCTCCTTGGGGCGCTCCCGTTTTGTTTGTCAAAAAGAAAGATGGATCATTTCGTATGTGTATTGACTATCGTGAACTTAACAAGCTTACCATCAAAAACCGATACCCTCTTCCTCGCATTGATGACCTCTTCGATCAATTGCAAGGCGCAACCTGCTTTTCAAAGATCGATCTTCGTTCTGGGTATCATCAACTTCGAGTGCTCGAAGAAGATGTACCTAAAACCGCATTCCGTACGCGTTATGGTCATTACGAGTTCGTGGTCATGCCCTTTGGTTTGACCAACGCACCTGCTGTTTTCATGGATTTAATGAACCGCGTGTGCAAAGCATACTTGGACCGTTTTGTGATCGTCTTCATCGACGATATTCTCATCTATTCCAAGACGCAAGAAGAGCATAAGCGACACTTGCACCTCATCCTTGAACTCCTTCGTACTGAACGTCTATACGCCAAATTCTCCAAGTGTGAATTTTGGCTAAAAGAGGTACAATTCCTTGGTCATACTGTCAACGAACTTGGAATTCACGTTGACCCCGCTAAAATCGAAGCTGTGAAAAATTGGATCGCACCTAAAACTCCGTCTGAAATTCGCTCGTTTCTTGGTCTTGCTGGTTACTATCGTCGTTTTATCTCCAACTTTTCAAAAATCGCTGTTCCTTTGACCTCCTTGACTCAAAAGGAGAGACCTTTTGTTTGGGTGTAACACCTCGGAAATTCCTGTCCATTAGAATAAAGACACGTGTCATGAGAGACAGACGTGTCAGAAAAACCGGATTAATTAAAAGATGTTTGGTAGGATTTTATTTAAAAGGGGCGTCATGTTATTTAAAATACCTCTGAATGACCCAAGGGCGACATGTTATTAAATCACCTCTGAGCAACCCGAATTTTATAAATCCCAAGATCCTTAAATCTTTTGAAAGTCATCCTATATGATAACCGGTTGTTTCCAAATAAATAAAGTTCCATCTTTTATGTGAACTCGGGATTTGACAGGATTGTTACTACTAATAATGCTAAATAAGAATTCTTATAAGAAAGAATCAAGAATAATTATGAAGCTTGTTAACTATTAAAAGAATCCAAGACTTGCTCTTGGTATTTCCGTCACTTTGCAAGTTCCATAAGAGGTCAAATGAAGATGGGAACATGTAAGACCTATCCATGCATGCAATGGCTGAACAAATGACCCCACTACTGAAAAAGATGGACTGAATTCGAAAATTGTTTGATTGCATGGTCAAGACTTAAAATTTACAAATTTTTGTCCTCTGACCAACGGTTACGGACCGCAAGGCTCTAGGCTTACGGTCCGTAAGGAGGGTACCTGGGCGTTTTCAGCAAGGGTCGGTTACGGACCGTAGCCATTTCAGCATACGGTCCGCAAGAGGTGCTTACGGACCGCAAGGCCTTAAGCTTACGGTCCGTAAGACTGTCGCTGGCAGCAGAAAATGGACAGCTGCCTGTTCAGCCTGTTGCACCGCCTTATTGAGGTGGTTTTCGAAACAAGGGACTCTCTAGGCAGTATTTAGCCTATTAGGGACACCTGGGGTGATCTTGTAACTATCCTAGACTTCCATGTCTTGATCCTAGAGCATCTAGGTCCCTATATAAGGAAGTGAAGTGGTGAACTTTGATCATTCATTGTGACACTCACTTGGAGCTATTCTCTGGAACTTCCTTGGACATCAACAAGTGCTCATTAAGTCTCTAATCCTATTTAGGATCCTTGTAAGTGACCATAACCTCCCTTAATCCATTTTAGCTTAGTTAACTAAGTAAAAGTCAAACTGTCGTAATTAAGGTTTGACTTCGTGATTAATTAAAATGTGCTCTGTTAAATCACGAATTAAAGATACCTTTAAGTAGGTAATTATGTGGGTAACAAACCCTTAAAAGGGTATTTCCAGATTCCCACTCTAAGCATGTCAATTGTCGAGTCAAAGCTAACTATAAAAAGTCAACAGAATGCTTAAATCCAAATTAACTTATAATTAACAATGTAGGATGCATGCAACCTGTTTTATCATTAATATAACTTGGTAAATAATGTAAGAACATGTTCCAACATGTTCAACTCGACAATTTTCTGTTTAGACCCGGTTTGGAACCGAAAGTCGCATAGTTTGACTTTCGCTTTGACTTTCAGTTCTAACCCATTTTAGTCAAGATTAAGATTACCTTAGAGCTTCTTTTGGACCTAATAACATGTTAGTATATCCTCCTGTGATTATACAACTTGGTTCATTAGATATCTTGATCGTATGCATGTTTCCGTTAAATGCCCATATGTTGACCATTATGCCCAAATGTCCATAAATCATGATTTATGAAAATATAAAAGGGTAGACATCTTAGTTACTGAATTATGGACTTGTCCCCAAAATTTGACATCAGTTTGAGGTCTAGGTTAGGAGTTACACTCATTAGCGTAAATAGAAGCTTTCTTAGTAAATAATTAGCGTAATTAGCATGTAACCTACCTAAACCCAAATTTTGTATCAAAACTTTATAACCGCTATTATATAATAATATTTTGGGAATTTTAAATATTTTTATTTATTTTTAGGCTGAGCATAACTTAAGGTTTTAAGCTTAATTCGGCTTATGCCGGTTTTGCCATTTTTTACCATAAAATGAGTTTTACAAAACTTTTTGACCCCAAACCTTTTTCTACTGATTTGTTATGTTAAATATATTATTTTGAGCCTTCTGGAATTATAAAAATATCAGCTTTTCTTTTAAAACCCGGAAATGGCTCCAAATCGCTTTTTTAGGCATTTTTACGACATAGTATATGTTAAAACTAGTTTATATACATAAGGTTCAATACCTACTGATATAATTAGTAAAATGTCATATCATATCCGTAAACTAAGGTTGAGAACTCAGGTTTTCATTTTTGACCTTTTAAGTTTATGTGAAATTACCAAAATGCCCTTATGAGGCGTAAAGTGGGTGGAAAATCATTTGGGGCATAATAGGACATAACTTACTGATATTACAACATATTTGGCGCATATAATCTCAGGAAACTTGTATATGATTTATATGGTTACCCGTTACGCACTTTCGCGTTCGGATCGGCTTATGTGACTAGTTTATGCACATTAGCCGAAGCGGGTCAAACCGTATCATCTTAGTCTCTAAATTCAGAATGTGTTTAGTTTACCCATGACATACAAGTATCTAAGCTTGTAGGGTCTAAGTCACATTCCTTTTCGGTTTTCGCCTTCCTCGCGATTAAACCATGTTTATCCTCCGAAACTAACCGGTCTAAGCTTAGGCTATGTTAAAAGACCCGTTAGGATTCTAATAGGTTATTATAAACCTTCGTTCCAGAATAGGAAGACACTTGCATTTTGCTTTTGTGGTTTATACTTGCTCAGGTAAATACTTTTAACTTATTTTCCCTTATATGGGCTTGGGGGTACGGTATATAAAATACCGCTTGGTCGGGCAATTGACCCTAACTCATTAGTAGTTGGGTATTATCAATGTGACCCGTTTGAAAATTGGTTTTGTTTGTTTTACGCCTTTGGGAGCTTAATGACCATGTCCCGGATATCCTTGGCATCATTTTAAGAAATCGCCACGACCTTGACACCCGGGTGTAGGCGTACACCCGGTAATGTGTCCATTTATTAAGGTATAAACGTTGGCTTCCCGCCGCGGATTTATACTGAGTGGTGTGTCAATTAACCTTAAACCCGGCACGACCCGGGCGACTGAACGCATAACGTATATGTAATTCTTTTACAAGTTTAACTTTGATTAATTATTCCCAAGTTATAAAATGTTTTGTGCCTTGTGCATTCAAATCAATTTTTAAAACCTTTTCAAAATGAGTCGGTTAAATTGTATTCACCAGTGCAAACTGACGTATTTTCCCCAAAAAGGTTAAGTGCAGGATCTACACGGAATAGGTTGGTTTCTCCTTAGCATCATAGAGTCTCGCAAACTCTGGGATGCATTTTTCTGTTGAACAATTTTCTCCTTTTTATTTCGATCCGCCTGTGGATCTATTTCGACTACTTGTGATACTTAGATATTACATTTGATGGTTGAAGTAAATCTATTTTATTGCTTCCGCTGTGCATTATAATTTGTGTTGTTTGACAATGATGATATCAACTACGTCACGATACTCCCCCACCGGGCCCACCGGTGACACGTGGAAATTACGGGTGTGACAGGTTGGTATCAGAGCCAACACTGAGTGAATTAAACACTAGCCTTTTGTGTTTAATCTCGGTGCACAAATTGCACATCCTTCGAGTTCCGAGTCTAGACAAAGAACATAGGACAATCTCTGTTTCGTTTTATTTTATTTTGGGTTTAATTTATATATGTTGTTGTTGTTATCTAAAACTTGTATGCAGGTCAACATGCCACCAAGATTTCTTCGCGGTCGAGGCAAAGGACCAGTCACGGGTCACGATCACGAAGCCGGGCCTTCGCACCGGCGTACCCCGTCCATCACCATGAGCACTAGTCCACAGGAGCCGTGGAGGCTCTATGTTGAACCCGGGAGACGGCCAGTTTCCCTCAGCTCTTCACCTTCTTACCAGCACTCCTTTGGGCCCCAATCAGAAAATGAGCCCAACGAACAACCACCCTCTTTCATACCTCTGCAGAGATCCAACTCTCACCACTCCTTTGGTGACCCAACCCCAGTTTTCCAAAGCCGGTTCAACCCGGCCAATATTTTTCCAGAACCCGTGGGTTTTAACCCACTCGGACCGGAAGACCATTTCTCTGGGGAAAATGACATGGACGAATGGAGCCTGCTACAGGAACGTCGAACCACCCCATCGAAATCTCGGATGGGTCATCTTTCCACGGATCACCGTACCGCGGTCCGGATAGTTATCAAGAGAGGTTCAAGCAGTGGGACTGGTACTTCACGCCCTCTAAGCACTCGTCCCCGTATCAGCAACAGCAGCAGCAAGATCCTTCTGAGGATCAACGATTTGTGGCAGTCACTCCGCCACCACCACCACCAGTGGAACAGCAGCCGCCTCCGGAGCCACCAAGGCGGAGAAGGTCGAACGCACGGATGTCCGTGCGAGGAGGGGTTCGAATCAGTACTCCCCAGCCCTCAAGTGGTAGTCATTATCCGCCACTCCAGGAGGAAGAGGAAGTCCCACAGATGGGAGGTCCATCCAGCCCCATTCCAGAAATCAACTCAGTACCTGCGGCACCACCGTTGGGTTTCGATAACCCAATCCCTGCATACGCCGGTTCAGCGGCGTATAATCCCTTTGAGCAGCCGGCGCATACCCACTACAACTACAACTACGCTAGTGTGGATCCATATCAGGAAGCATGGGATTACAACGCTAGTCACCCAGAGGGGCCTTATGGTGGCCTATGGACTACTGGCTACCCGACTTTTGGGTACCAGCATCCGCCGCCTCCTCCACCGGTGTACCAGCCGCCGTAGCCACAGCTAATTCCACCAGAGCGCCAGCAGGAAGTCCTTGAGAGGCTAGACCGTTGTGAACGGGAAATTCAGACTGAGCGCAGACACAACAGAGGATTCTTCAAAGGACTATCAGATCTGATCAAGGGAAAGTCCAAAAGGAGGGACTATTGAAGATCCTTGTTATTTTTATTTAGTTATAATTCAGTCCCTGCGTGGACTTTTTGCTTCAGTATTCAGCTCCTGCGTGAGCTTGTCATTTTGTACTCTGCTCCTGCGTGAGCATGTTTGGTTAGTTAACCCCTGCGTGGGTTTGTTCTTGAATTCCGCCCCTGCGTGGGCATTTATTTTCGTAGAAGTCCCGTTTTGGGCAAATGTTGTACTTGTTTGAAACAATTTATGAGATGTTTTAGTTGAGTTTTTCATTTTATTTATTATATGCATAAAACATGAAGATAAATGAAAATTTAAAAAGGATCTGCTAATATATTAAATTGGTAAAATCTAAAGAGAACAGAGACCTAGCCTTTTGATTAATAAAACAAGGCCAAAATGGTAGTTCCATAATTAGGTTAAGATCCATAATTAACATCTCAATTTAGAACTATTCTGCGTTAATTATTAAGAGAATCTTAGGGGTAAGACCTAGCCTTAGCATTGTTGCAAACATGGCCAAGATGGTATAACCCACATAATAGATTCCAATTATTGTTAACATCTGTTAGTATGTTAACCTTTTTGGCAAACTGTGAATCAGTAAAGTCACACAGGCCATCCTTATTAAAGGGTTAATTTTAAATTCCCTTAATTATTTAACCGCTTCTTCGAGGCGAAGTGTCTGTGGGCAATAATTAAATGTCCTCCGTGACTAAGGACAGTGGTAGCTTATGACTCCCTGTTAATAAATGGTAACGAACTACGATTCAAACCTAAAACACCTAGATACTATAAAATCCTGGTTTATTGAAAACTGTCCCTGTGACTAGGCCTTATGTGCTAATAATAGAGTATCATAGGGTGATGATAAAATCCTAAGATTCTAACAAATTAACCTGAAATGGCAATTTAAAACCTTGGTTAATAAAACATAAAATACTGTAAGAGCCTTTGAGTAAAAACCTTGTCCATCATTTATATGTAGCAATTGAAGCTACATGGCTGGATCGGATGAAGTCAATAGCCATCCGGTAGGAAACCGTGATGATGCTAAATTCTTAGTGACGGGTGCTGGGCTGAAAGCAATTGTGAATGATGCGGTTGCGAAAGCCTTGGAACGACAGTACAGTGAGTACAGTGAGACCCGTAGTAGAACCCTACCTACACCGCATGCTAAACCAAAGAATCATTCTGAGGCTCACAACAAACCACCACCTACTCCACCCAAATCTAAGAAAGATGATGACCGGCTTTCCTCAAATGAAAACAGTGTTCACCCTAAGAAGACTGTGTTTGACGATGCTCCGCGTGCTAAGGGTTGCACGTATAAATATTTTGTATCTTGTAAACCCCGGGAGTTTACTGGGGAAAAAGGAGCAGTAGACTGTATGACATGGCTTGATGAAATAGATACAGTTGTCGACATCAGTGGTTGCGCTGAAAGGGATATGGTTAAGTTTGCATCCCAGTCTTTCAGGGGTGAGGCTCTAGCTTGGTGGGGGGGTTGATCCAGGCTTCTGGAAAGGTTGCCTTGTACAATATGTCATGGAAGCAATTTGTTGCTCTTGTCAAGGATAACTACTGCCCTCAGCATGAGGTTGAACGAATAGAATCTGATTTCTTATCTCTGGTTATGAAAAACCTAGACTGCCAGGCATACCTCACCAGTTTCAACACTTTGTCCAGAATGGTTCCTTACCTAGTAACCCCGGAACCCAAGAGAATCGCGCGCTTCATTGGGGGTTTGGCCCCAGAAATCAAGGCCAGCGTAAAAGCCTCCCGACCTATCACGTTTAGATCTGTAACCGATTTGTCTCTGTCCCTCACTCAAGATGCCGTGAGACAGAGATCATTAAGAAATGCGGACTCTGAAAAGAGGAAACGTGAAGATGACAATTCACGTCGCTCAGGCAAGAAATATAAGGGGAACCGTGACAGTAAGAAGGGGTCTGAGGCCAGGAGGAACGATCAACAGTCGGGCGATAGGCCCAAGTGCAAGGTTTGGAAGAAGCACCACTTCGGGAGGTGCAGGTATAAGCAGAAATCCCAACCTAAGGCATGTGGGATATGCAAGTCCACTGAGCACCGAACTCTTGAGTGCAAAAAGTTGAAGGGTGCAACTTGTTACAGTTGCAATGAGAAGGGGCACATCAAGACCAATTGCCCAAAGATAGTAAAGAAGGCTGAGGAGGGGAAGAAGACCAACGCTAAGGTCTTCCAAATGAATGTGCAGGAGGCCATCCAGAATGATAACGTCATAACTGGTACGTTTCTCATTAATGACGTTTACGCAAGAGTATTGTTTGATACTGGAGCAGATAAATCCTTCGTAGATGATAAATTCTGTGAATTGCTAAGATTGCCTATTAAAGCCTTGAAAGTAAATTATGAGGTAGAGTTAGCATATGGGACTTTAGAAACCGTCTCGACTATGTTAGATGGATGTGCCATAGCCATTAGGAACCACTCTTTTCCTATGTCCCTCCTCCCGTTCAAATTAGCAGGCTTTGATGTAGTAATAGGAATGGATTGGTTATCGCGAAACCAAGCCCAGATAGTGTGCAACAAGAAGCAGGTAGTGATCAAGACCCCATCTGGTGAGCCACTCACTATTCAAGGAGATACTCAACACGGATTGTCAGAGCAAGTGGCTATGCTTAAGGCATCCGGATGCACGAGTAGGGGTTGTGTCATTTATATGGCACAAGTAACTATTGGCGAGAAGAAGCTCAGGATCGAAGACATACCGATCATTTCTGACTATCCCGAGGTTTTTCCAGAGGAACTACCTGGTTTGCCACCGGACAGGCAGGTGGAATTCAAGATTGACATCATTCCCGGAGCTGCACCAGTAGCCAGAGCACCGTATAGATTAGCACCAACGGAGATGAAGGAATTAAGGACACAGCTAGATGATTTACTAGCTAAAGGTTTTATTAGACCTAGTTCATCTCCATGGGGAGCGCCAATTTTGTTTGTTAAGAAGAAGGATGGATCAATGCGTCTATGCATTGATTACCGTGAGCTAAACAAGGTTACTATCAAGAACAGATATCCTTTGCCCAGAATCGATGATCTATTCGACCAACTACAGGGAGCGAGTTACTTCTCTAAGATAGATCTCAGGTCAGGCTATCATCAATTGAAAGTTAAGGAGGAGGATGTACATAAGACCGCGTTTAGGACTCGTTATGGTCACTACGAGTTCCTGGTGATGCCTTTTGGGCTCACTAACGCACCTGCCGCATTCATGGATCTCATGAATCGCGTATGCAAGCCTTATCTGGATAAATTTGTCATCGTCTTCATTGACGACATCCTCATCTACTCAAAGGACCGAGCCGACCATGAGAGGCATCTTCGGTGCATTCTTAAGCTGCTCCATCAAGAGAAGCTCTATGCCAAGTTTTCAAAGTGTGAATTTTGGCTTCGCGAAGTCCAGTTTCTTGGACACGCTGTGAGTGAGCGTGGAATTCAAGTGGATCCCGCAAAGATAGAAGCTATCATGAACTGGCAGGAGCCAAAGACACCTTCAGAGATTCGTAGCTTCCTAGGTTTGGCTGGATACTATAAGCGTTTTATTAAAAACTTCTCAAGAATTGTTGCACCCTTAACGTCGTTAACACGTAAGAACATTAAGTTTAATTGGGGACCTAAGCAGCAAGAATCTTTTGATATCTTGAAGCAGAAGTTGAGTAACGCACCAGTTTTAACACTACCTGAAGGCATTGAAGAATTTGTGGTGTATTGTGATGCATCACACACCGGAATGGATTGTGTGTTAATGCAAAAGGGCAAGGTCATTGCCTACGCTTCACGTCAACTAAAGGTGCACGAAAAGAATTACACCACCCATGACTTGGAATTGGGTGCCGTTGTATTTGCACTTAAGCTTTGGAGGCATTATCTGTATGGTACGAAGTGTGTAATCTATTCCGACCACAAGAGCCTTCTGATGTGTGTCGGTGTGTATATATTTTTGATGTATATTTAAGCCCCTTTTTACACTTTTAGCCAAGTTTTAAATTTATAAAACACGATATTCACTAACACTAAACACACATATGGGCAAATGCACCCATCGTGGACGTAGTATAGTGTTGGTAAGATACCGAGGTCGTCCAAGGACACAAGAGCTTTTAATACCGGTTTATCCTCAACGTCTAATCAAATCAAAAAGTTAGAAAAATGTTTTGAACTAAGAAAAGTAAAAACTAACTAAATGCTGAAAAATAAAAATAAAATAAAAACAGATAGACAAGATGAATCACTTGGATCCGACACGTGTATTAGTATAACCTTTGATTATTTTCGCGCTTTTGCACTTGTTTAAGAGATTATCTTAGTTATTGTAGTAGGCCCCTCTTTTGAAGGCGACGTTACCCTCAACCCAGTAGTTTGAGTCAGCAAGGATACAATCCTAAAGGGTCGGATTATTGAAAGATAATGAATTAAGTTATTAATGCAAATTATGGTAGGCCCCGCTTTTGGCGGTGACGTTACCCTCGGCTAAGTAGTCTGAGTCAGCAGGGATACAGTCCTAAATAGCCGGGTTATAGTATTAATAGTAGTTAACTTATGAGGGGGTCAAAGAATTTGGATCCCCGCCATCCAATACCTATGGGCATTGAAGGAGATCCTACTAAATTTGACCCAGGTCCCAAGCAGGACCTCTAAACGCTGAACAAGGGCAAGACCCTTACCAAACCGTTCCCTTAACCCCCGACCAGGTAGCCAACATACCTCCATATAGACCGTGGAGATATGAATGGTGAAAATCTTTTATTTTATATAGACAGTAAAATAATGCCAAGACACCACGGACAAACGATAAGGAAAGATCACCTTCAACATAAGTAACTAGTTATTAAAGTCATTAATACAAAACCAAATAAAAAGTGCAAAAGATTAAAAATAAAAAGTATTATACTAAACACTTGTCTTCACCAAGTGATGTAAGAGACTTAGGCAACCATGGCCTTGATTGTCAAGAACTCTTACGATCAATCTTGGATCCCGAGACGACTCACACACTCTACGATGGACAATGGATGATGGTGGTGGATGATGGTGTTATGGTGGTGGTGGGTGGTGGATGAAGTGTGAGAGAGGTGGTGTGCCAAGGGATGAGAGAGAATGAAGCCAAGCTCCTCTATTTATAGGCTGAACAGAAGGCTGGACACGGCCCCGTGTCCGCTGGACACGGCCCCGTGCCCGTCTGACATTCTCTCACTTCATTAATTGTAATTGCGAATTACAATTAATGCGCCTGCTGTACTTTCACCACGCCCCCGTGCTCGCTGGACACGGCCCCGTGGTGGGCAATGGAAGCTTCTACTAGTTTGTCTTTTCTGCTGCTTCCTGGGCACGCCCCCGTGTTCGCTAGACACGGGGCGTGTTCAGACTCTGTTTCTTCTCCTTTGCCTTGGGAGATGCCGTTGAGGGTCCGGGCAGTCCATTTTTGTTCCTTTTCTTGTATTTATGGTAGAATTAGATGTCTTTTTGCTTCTTTTGTGATTTTGAGCTCATTTCATCCTGAAAATACAAAAGGAAGACAAAAACACTCTTTTTCCAACATTAGTACTTAAAAAGGGTTAGTTTTATGCCTTAATTGATGTGATTTATATGTTGCATTTTACACACATCAAATACCCCCACACTTGAACTTTTGCTTGTCCTCAAGCAAAACTCTTTAAATGTGGCTTACACTCCCAAATGGAATAGGTAGAAGAGAAGTTTTTTAGCTTGTCCTAGAGTGTCGGGAATCCAAGGTTTTTATAGGTTTTATTTTTATTTATTTACAATCCTATTCGTTATGATTTATTTTGAACTTTTCATAAGATGAATTACTTATTTGGGCATAGCATGCCTTATTAAAATTCCATTTATATACAAGTTCACATACCTCACGGGAGATCACTCAACACTCGGCCGAAGGTGTATATTTTAGTGAATCACTCGAGAGCGGCACGGAACTTACGTCTTCTATAGGCTTGCCAAGCAATCAATCCTCCTCCTTTTTAACTTTTTACCTTTGTAAGTATCAAGAGGACTTTTTTGGGTGAAGGCTTGGGTTTAAAGGTGGGTGGTTGGTTAGTGGTTAGTAAAAAGGGCGAAAATCGTAACAAGCGTCGGTTTTCGTGAAGTACCTTGTTTTTAGTGACTTTTTATTTTGAAGTATTTCTCCAAACAAGCTTTTATAGCTTTTGTTTGTTTTTGACTTCATCATCATCATATACTATTTTTTTTTTCAATCGTCACATAAAAAGGTGAGTTTACGAAAAAGCGAACTTGTTACTAAAAAAAATAAAAAAAAAATTTTGGTGGGTAAAAAGGGTTTTGGGGTAATGAAATGAAAGGTTTATGCTCAAAGGGGCTATCTAGGGGGATTTTGGGTAGGTAAAAAAAAATTGAAAAATAATGGTTTTGAAAAAAAATGGTTAGTCCTAATGCCTCCATCATTTACTTACTTGGGTTTAAGTTGGTAAGGACCGGGAATGTATCGTCATGGCAAGTTCTAGATTTGTAAGGACCGAGCGGCTATTCACACAAGAAACGAAAAATGAGCATTTAATCTAAATATGTGTATTTTTATGCTCAATAAAGGCTCAAAACTCACTTTTGTGGGAATGGGTTTTTAATGTGACCAAGCATATATAATCGAATTTTAAACTAGGCTTGTTATACCGTTTCATAATTTTCTTATGTTGGTCCCTTTTTTATCATGACGCTATCGGTTGTAAACTTGTAAAAATATAACCTTTTTAGAACTTGTTATTCCCAACTTAAACTAAGACAAGTAAATAAAAAAATGAAAAAGTTTTTGAAAAAAATTTGGGGTGTTTAGCGGTTCCAATAGAGTTTTGTGTAAGGCTTGTGTTTAGGATTTTGCAAAATTTCAAGGTTTTAGCATCCCCCCACACTTAAATTACACATTGTCCTCAATGTGTCCAAAAATAATGTTTTTGGTTGATTAGAATGTATAAAAGTGGGTTAAAAAGCAAAGATTTATGTTACTGGCATCCTGGACACGGCCCCGTGTTCACCGGGCACGGCCCCGTGGTCAAGTGCCAGTAACAAAAATTACAGAATTGAAACAGAAGCCTGGACACGGGGGCGTGTCCGCTGAACACGGCCCGTGTCCAGTTACCTGAACTGGGTGATTTTCTGCAGGGGCTCAGCACGGGGCCGTGTTGGTTGGGCACGGCCCGTGTTGAGCCTTCTGTGATGGAGATTTTTGTCGGGTTGCTCTGTTCTTCGTGCATGGTTCCATTTTTCTCGTTCCCTTTTTCATCCATTACCACCATGAGTGTGTTTTATTCTGCAAAAACTAAAAGATTAAACTAAACTAAACTAAACTAAGGATAGATCCGCGGAATGCCTCCGTGGTGCGCCACGTTTATAAGGGTCCTTGGCTAGACCCGATTCCCGGTTATATATCTTCTGAGTGGAGTGCCTTGCTTCCCAAGTTACACCGTCGGAGAGCGGCATCCAAGCTTGAATCAATAACCTTCATGTAATTGACTGGGTCGTCGTCCTCTATTTTCTTTCCCACTCCGAACTTCACCTCATCGTCCCCATACCTCAAAGTCAGTGTCCCGTCATTCATGTCTACCACTGCTTGTGCTGTGGCAAGGAAGGGTCTCCCTAGGATAAGGGGGACCTCGGTGTCTTCCTCCATGTCGAGTCTGACAAAGTCAACTGGATAAACGAATCTGCTTACCCTTACCAAGACATTCTCGATGACACCTTGTGGGAACTTGACTGATCGATCAGCGAGTTGTATGCTTATTTTTGTAGGGCTCGTGGTTCCCAAGCCAAGCCTTTTGAACATCGATGAGGGCATGAGGTTAATGCTAGCCCTAAGTCGGCCAAGGCATTGCGAACGGATGATTCCCCTATTGAGCATGGAATCGTGAAACTTCCGGGATCGATTTTCTTTTGGGGTAGTTTATTGAGTACGAGGGCAGAGCATTCTTCGCCTAAATTAACTAATTGCAAATTTTCAATTTTCTTTTTATGTGTAAGGAAGTCCCTCATAAATTTAGAATATTTGGGCATTTGGGTTAGGACTTCGATAAAAGGAATATTGACATGCAACTGTTTTAACAGACTTTCGAATTTTGCGAACTGCTCATTGGTCTTTTGACGAATTAACCTACCGGGGTACGGAACTCGAGGAGCCTTGGTAGGCTCTGGTGATGGGGGAGAGTTCTTTTCTTGCAGATGTGTTGGCATTGTTCTTTCCGTTGGTGTAGGTACTTCTGCAGGCCCCACGGTGCGGTTTCGTAGTGTGATGAGGTGAACTTGCGCCTTTGGGTTTGTTTCGGTATTGCTAGGTAATGCGCCTTGCGGTCTCTCGGAAAAATTTTGTGCTAGTTGATTTATTTGTTTTTCTATGTTTTGAATGCTAGCTTGTTGATTCCTAAAATTAGATTCTAATTGTAGAAATCTCTCCGAGTTTTTCTTATCAGTGTCGGAGACGAGGCGAGATATAGTATCTTCGAGCCTTTCTCGTCCACCTTGTTGTTGAGTGAAATTTTGTGACTCATTTCTTGATTGCTGAAAGTTTGTTCGTTGGGTTTGTTGGTTACTACTATTGCCGGTTTCCCTCCAACCAAGGTTTGGGTGGTTTCGCCATCCTTGGTTGTAAGTTCCCGTTGGAGGACCCGACGGCCTAGGTCTATTATCAATGTAGTTTACCATTTCTTGCTGATCGTCCGTTTCTTTCATGCAACTCTAATTTTCATGTGACCCACCACACCCTTCACAAGCCATAACCGAGACTGTTTTTGTCATTTCTAATTTTTTTATTTTTGAAGAAAGGGCCTCGATTTGGGCTTGTAAAGAGGTGCTTTCGTCGACCTTATGGGCGCCCGGGGCGATAGACTTATTTCCCCAGGGAGTGTGCCATTGAAAATTGGTTTGAGCAATTTCCCCAATCTGATTATATATTTCGTGTGGGCGTCGATTACCTAAAAGTCCCCCGGAGCTAGAATCAAGTGTCTGCCTAGTGTGTGGCAACAATCCATTGTAGAAAGTGGATACTTGTTGCCATATTGCGAGGCCGTGATGGGGACACTTGCGTAATAGCTCCTTGAACCTTTCCCATGTTTCATATAAGGATTCCCCGTCCTCTTGTGAGTATGTATTAATTTCAGCCATTAATTTAGCAGTTTTAGAAGGAGGGAAATACTTATATAGAAACTTTTGGGCTAGTTCATCCCAGGTGTTTACCGATCCAGCTGGGAGGGTGTTGAGCCAAGCTTTCGCTCGGTCTTTTAGTGAGAATGGAAACATACGGAGGCGGATGGCGTCGTTTGATGCTCCATTGATCCGAAAGGTATCACATATTTCTAAGAAATTAGTTATATGTAGATGAGGATCCTCGTCCGCAAGCCCGTGGAAGGTTGCGGAGTTTTGGAGCATTTGTATCAAATGCGGTCGAAGTTCGAAGTTATTGGCTTCGACATTCGGAGCATTGATAGCGGCGCCTAGATTACCTACGGTGGGCCGTAGATAATCCATAAGGGTACGTTGGTCCGCCATTGGGGGTGGATCACCCGAAACCTTCTCTTGGTTTTTGGCTTTTAACCTTTTTCTGAGAAAGCGTTCGGGTTCTTCTAGCGGTTCCTTTATGTCTTTATTGGAACTGGAGCTCATACACTATGTGAAGATGGCGTCGGGTTCCAAGTCCTGCAATAAAAACAGAAAAGAATGTTGGTCAGAAGGTTCACCACGGCCCCGTGTTGAGCGAACACGGCCCCGTGGTCGGAATTACAGTGATTGTTTTTCAGATCCCAGTTACTGGAAGTTGGACACGGCCCTGTGTTGCACCGGCACGGCCCCGTGGTCAGCCTTCTGTAACTTGAAAAAACAAAAACTGCCAGTAACGTTGCTGAGCACGGCCCGTGTCCGACCAGGCACGGCCCCGTGCTGAGCTCTGCAGAAGCTGAAAATCTAAGAAAAATCCTAAAAAAATTAAAGAAAAATAAAAATATGATTAGGCCGTTGATTCCTAACTTTCTTAAAATCCTTGTGTCCCCGGCAACGGCGCCAAAAAACTTGATGTGTGTCGGTGTGTATATATTTTTGATGTATATTTAAGCCCCTTTTTACACTTTTAGCCAAGTTTTAAATTTATAAAACACGATATTCACTAACACTAAACACACATATGGGCAAGTGCACCCATCGTGGACGTAGTATAGTGTTGGTAAGATACCGAGGTCGTCCAAGGACACAAGAGCTTTTAATACCGGTTTATCCTCAACGTCTAATCAAATCAAAAAGTTAGAAAAATGTTTTGAACTAAGAAAAGTAAAAACTAACTAAATGCTGAAAAATAAAAATAAAATAAAAACAGATAGACAAGATGAATCACTTGGATCCGACACGTGTATTAGTATAACCTTTGATTATTTTCGCGCTTTTGCACTTGTTTAAGAGATTATCTTAGTTATTGTAGTAGGCCCCTCTTTTGAAAGCGACGTTACCCTCAACCCAGTAGTTTGAGTCAGCAAGGATACAATCCTAAGGGTCGGATTATTGAAAGATAATGAATTAAGTTATTAATGCAAATTATGGTAGGCCCCGCTTTTGGCGGTGACGTTACCCTCGGCTAAGTAGTCTGAGTCAGCAGGGATACAGTCCTAAATAGCCGGGTTATAGTATTAATAGTAGTTAACTTATGAGGGGGTCAAAGAATTTGGATCCCCGCCATCCAATACCTATGGGCATTGAAGGAGATCCTACTAAATTTGACCCAGGTCCCAAGCAGGACCTCTAAACGCTGAACAAGGGCAAGACCCTTACCAAACCGTTCCCTTAACCCCCGACCAGGTAGCCAACATACCTCCATATAGACCGTGGAGATATGAATGGTGAAAATCTTTTATTTTATATAGACAGTAAAATAATGCCAAGACACCACGGACAAACGATAAGGAAAGATCACCTTCAACATAAGTAACTAGTTATTAAAGTCATTAATACAAAACCAAATAAAAAGTGCAAAAGATTAAAAATAAAAAGTATTATACTAAACACTTGTCTTCACCAAGTGATGTAAGAGACTTAGGCAACCATGGCCTTGATTGTCAAGAACTCTTACGATCAATCTTGGATCCCGAGACGACTCACACACTCTACGATGGACAATGGATGATGGTGGTGGATGATGGTGTTATGGTGGTGGTGGGTGGTGGATGAAGTGTGAGAGAGGTGGTGTGCCAAGGGATGAGAGAGAATGAAGCCAAGCTCCTCTATTTATAGGCTGAACAGAAGGCTGGACACGGCCCCGTGTCCGCTGGACACGGCCCCGTGCCCGTCTGACATTCTCTCACTTCATTAATTGTAATTGCGAATTACAATTAATGCGCCTGCTGTACTTTCACCACGCCCCCGTGCTCGCTGGACACGGCCCCGTGGTGGGCAATGGAAGCTTCTACTAGTTTGTCTTTTCTGCTGCTTCCTGGGCACGCCCCCGTGTTCGCTAGACACGGGGCGTGTTCAGACTCTGTTTCTTCTCCTTTGCCTTGGGAGATGCCGTTGAGGGTCCGGGCAGTCCATTTTTGTTCCTTTTCTTGTATTTATGGTAGAATTAGATGTCTTTTTGCTTCTTTTGTGATTTTGAGCTCATTTCATCCTGAAAATACAAAAGGAAGACAAAAACACTCTTTTTTCCAACATTAGTACTTAAAAAGGGTTAGTTTTATGCCTTAATTGATGTGATTTATATGTTGCATTTTACACACATCACCTTCAACACCTGTTCAATCAGAAGGATTTGAACATGAGGCAGCGACGATGGATGGAAACCTTGAAGGATTATGATTGTGAAATAAGGTACCAACCAGGCAAGGCCAATGTAGTCGCAGATGCATTAAGCAGGAAGGAAAGAGTGAAGCCGATAAGGATCAATGCCAAGAGCATTGAAGTTAAGAGCAGTTTGAATGAAAGGTTGTTAGCTGCACAGAAGGAAGCTGTGTTGGAAGCTAACTATCCTGAGGAAAAACTAGGAGTAACTGAAAAACAGTTGTCCTACGATAAGAACGGAATGTTGAGATTGAACGGACGAATATGGGTTCCTGTATATGGAGGACTTCGAGATGTTATCCTCAAGGAAGCACACAGTTCCAAATATTCCGTCCATCCTGGAGCTGATAAGATGTACCAGGATTTGAAGGCGAATTATTGGTGGATAGGCTTGAAAAAGTCTATAGCTGCTTATGTAGCTAAATGCTTGACGTGTGCTAAAGTCAAAGCTGAACATCAGAAGCCGTCAGGTTTACTGCAACAGCCTGAAATTCCCACGTGGAAATGGGAAATGGTGATGATGGACTTCATCACCAAATTGCCTAAGACGCCGAAGGGAAACGATACCATATGGGTCATAGTTGATAAACTGACTAAGTCAGCACATTTCCTGCCCATTAAAGAAACCTTCAGCTCTGACATGCTAGCCCAACTGTACGTGGATAAGATTGTGGCTTTACATGGCGTACCAGTATCCATTATCTCAGATCGGGATACTAGATACACATCACATTTCTGGAAGAGTTTCCAACAGTCTCTGGGCACTCAATTAAATTTCAGTACGGCTTACCATCCTCAAACGGATGGGCAGAGTGAGCGTACTATCCAGACATTGGAAGACATGCTACGGGCATGTGTGATTGATCTAGGAGGAAGTTGGGACAGGAATTTACCATTGGTCGAGTTCTCCTACAATAATAGCTACCATACTAGCATTAAGACTGCGCCTTTTGAGGCACTATATGGTAGAAAGTGCCGAACGCCCATCTGCTGGGCAAAAGTAGGGGATACCCAATTATCAGGTCCTGACTTAGTCTTCGAGACAACAGACAAGATTGTTCAAATTCGTGACCGCCTGAAAGCTGCTCGAGACAGGCAGAAAAGCTATGCGGATGAAAGGCGAAAGCCTCTCAAGTTCGAGGTTGGTGATAAAGTTTTGCTCAAAGTATCGCCTTGGAAAGGGGTGATGCGATTTGGCAAGAAAGGTAAGTTAAGCCCAAGGTATATAGGACCATTCGAAATCATCGAATGTGTAGGATCAGTGGCTTATAAGTTGAACTTACCTGAAGAGCTCGATGGGATTCATAATGTATTTCACGTCTGCAATCTGAAGAAATGTCTAGCTGATGAGTCACTAGTCATACCACACACAGATGTGCATATAGACGAGAGCTTAAAATTTGTGGAAAAACCTGTGTCGATTGAGGATCGACAGGTAAAGAAGCTTCGGAGGAAGCTCGTGCATATTGTCAAGGTCAAATTGGAGGGCCGCAGAGGTCCTGATTCTACGTGGGAATTAGAATCCACAATGAAGGAAAAATACCCTCATTTGTTTCAGTAAATCTCGAGGTCGAGATTTCTTTTAAGGGGGTGAGGATGTAACACCTCGGAAATTCCTGTCCATTAGAATAAAGACACGTGTCATGAGAGACAGACGTGTCAGAAAAACCGGATTAAATAAAAGATGTTTGGTAGGATTTTATTTAAAAGGGGCGTCATTTTATTTAAAATACCTCTGAACGACCCAAGGGCGACATGTTATTAAATCACCTCTGAGCAACCCGAATTTTATAAATCCCAAGATCCTTAAATCTTTTGAAAGTCATCCTATATGATAACCGGTTGTTTCCAAATAAATAAAGTTCCATCTTTTATGTGAACTCGGGATTTGACAGGATTGTTACTACTAATAATGCTAAATAAGAATTCTTATAAGAAAGAATCAAGAATAATTATGAAGCTTGTTAACTATTAAAAGAATCCAAGACTTGCTCTTGGTATTTCCGTCACTTTGCAAGTTCCATAAGAGGTCAAATGAAGATGGGAACATGTAAGACCTATCCATGCATGCAATGGCTGAACAAATGGCCCCACTACTGAAAAAGATGGACTGAATTCGGAAATTGTTTGATTGCATGGTCAAGACTTAAAAGTTTACAAATTTTTGTCCTCTGACCAACGGTTACGGAATGCAAGGCTATAGGCTTACGGTCCGTAAGGAGGGTACCTGGGCGTTTTCAGCAAGGGTCGGTTACGGACCGCAGCCATTTCAGCATACGGTCCGCAAGAGGTGCTTACGGACCGCAAGGCCTTAAGCTTACGGTCTGTAAGACTGTCGCTGGCAGCAAAAAATGGACAGCTGCCTGTTCAGCCTGTTGCACCGCCTTATTGAGGTGGTTTTCGAAACAAGGGACTCTCTAGGCAGTATTTAGCCTATTAGGGACACCTGGGGTGATCTTGTAACTATCCTAGACTTCCATGTCTTGATCCTAGAGCATCTTGGTCCCTATATAAGGAAGTGAAGTGGTGAACTTTGATCATTCATTGTGACACTCACTTGGAGCTATTCTCTGGAACTTCCTTGGACATCAACAAGTGCTCATTAAGTCTCTAATCCTATTTAGGATCCTTGTAGGTGACCATAACCTCCCTTAATCCATTTTAGCTTAGTTAATTAAGTAAAAGTCAAACCGTCGCAATTAAGGTTTGACTTCGTGATTAATTAAAATGTGCTCTGTCAAATCACGAATTAAAGATACCTTTAAGTAGGTAATTATGTGGGTAACAAACCCTTAAAAGGGTATTTCCAGATTCCCACTCTAAGCATGTCAATTGTCGAGTCAAAGCTAACTATAAAAAGTCAACAGAATGCTTAAATCCAAATTAACTTATAATTAGCAATGTAGGATGCATGCAACCTGTTTTATCATTAATATAACTTGGTAAATAATGTAAGAACATGTTCCAACATGTTCAACTCGACAATTTTCTGTTTAGACCCGGTTTGGAACCGAAAGTCGCATAGTTTGACTTTCGCTTTGACTTTTAGTTCTGACCCGTTTTAGTCAAGATTAAGATTACCTTAGAGCTTCTTTTGGACCTAATAACATGTTAGTATATCCTCCTGTGATTATACAACTTGGTTCATTAGATATCTTGATCGTATGCATGTTTCCGTTAAATGCCCATATGTTGACCATTATGCCCAAATGTCCATAAATCATGATTTATGAAAATATAAAAGGGTAGACATCTTAGTTACTGAATTATGGACTTGTCCCCAAAATTTGACATCAGTTTGAGGTCTAGGTTAGGAGTTACGCTCATTAGCGTAAATAGAAGCTTTCTTAGTAAATAATTAGCGTAATTAGCATGTAACCTACCTAAACCCAAATTTTGTATCAAAACTTTATAACCGCTGTTATATAATAATATTTTGGGAATTTTAAAGATTTTTATTTATTTTTAGGCTGAGCATAACTTAAGGTTTTAAGCTTAATTCGGCTTATGCCGGTTTTGCCCTTTTTGACCATAAAATGAGTTTTACAAAAATTTTTGACCCCAAACCTTTTTCTACTGATTTGTTATGTTAAATATATTATTTTGAGCCTTTTGGAATTATAAAAATATCAGTTTTTCTTTTAAAACCCGGAAATGGCTCCAAATCGCCTTTTTAGGCATTTTTACGACATAGTATATGTTAAAACTAGTTTATATACATAAGGTTCAATACCTACTGATATAATTAGTAAAATTTCATATCATAGCAGTAAACTAAGGTTGAGAACTCAGGTTTCCATTTTTGGCCTTTTAAGTTTATGTGAAATTAACAAAATGCCCTTATGAGGCGTAAAGTGGGTGGAAAATCATTTGTGGCATAATAGGACATAACTTACTGATATTACAACATATTTGGTGCATATAATCTCAGGAAACTTGTACATGATTTATATGGTTACCCGTTACGCACTTTCGCGTTCGGATCGGCTTATGTGACTAGTTTATGCACATTAGCCGAAGCGGGTCAAACCGTATCATCTTAGTCTCTAAATTCAGAATGTGTTTAGTTTACCCATGATAAACAAGTATCTAAGCTTGTAGGGTCTAAGTCACATTCCTTTTTGGTTTTCGCCTTCCTCGCGATTAAACCATGTTTATCCTCCGAAACTAACCGGTCTAAGCTTAGGCTATGTTAAAAGACCCGTTAGGATTCTAATAGGTTATTATAAACCTTCGTTCCAGAATAGGAGCCCAGTAAAAGACACTTGCATTTTGCTTTTGTGGTTTATACTTGCTCAGGTAAACACTTTTAACTTATTTTCCCTTATATGGGCTTGGGGGTACGGTATATAAAATACCGCTTGGTCGGGCAATTGACCCTAACTCATTAGTAGTTGGGTATTATCAATGTGACCCGTTTGAAGACTGGTTTTGTTTGTTTTACGCCTTTGGGAGCTTAATGACCATGTCCCGGATATCCTTGGCATCATTTTAAGAAATGGCCACGACCTTGACACCCGGGTGTAGGCGTACACCCGGTAATGTGTCCATTTATTAAGGTATAAACGTTGGCTTCCCGCCGCGGATTTATACTGAGTGGTGTGTCAATTAACCTTAAACCCGGCACGACCCGGGCGACTGAACGCATAACGTACATGTAATTCTTTTACAAGTTTAACTTTGATTAATTATTCCCAAGTTATAAAATGTTTTGTGCCTTGTGCATTCAAATCAATTTTTAAAACCTTTTCAAAATGAGTCGGTTAAATTGTATTTACCAGTGCAAACTGACGTATTTTCCCCAAAAAGATTAAGTGCAGGATCTACACGGAATAGGCTGGTTTCTCCTTAGCATCATAGAGTCTCGCAAACTTTGGGATGCATTTATCTGTTGAACAATTTTCTCCTTTTTATTTCGATCCGCCTGTGGATCTATTTCGACTACTTGTGATACTTAGATATTACATTTGATGGTTGAAGTAAATCTATTTTATTGCTTCCGCTGTGCATTATAATTTGTGTTATTTGACAATGATGATATCAACTACGTCACGATACTCCCCCACCGGGCCCACCAGTGACACGTAGAAATTAGGGGTGTGACATTGGGGTCCCGAACAAGAGGAATCTTTTCAAACGCTCAAGGATATGCTTTGCAATGCTCCTATCCTAACGCTTCCTGATGGTAACAATGATTTTGTCGTGTATTGCGACGCTTCAAACCTCGGCCTTGGTTGTGTCCTTATGCAACGTGACAAGGTTATCGCTTACGCATCGAGACAACTCAAAATTCATGAGAAAAACTATACTACCCACGACCTTGAACTTGGTGCAGTCGTTTTTGCATTGAAGATTTGGCGACACTACCTTTATGGTACTAAATGTGTGGTCTTCACCGACCATAAGAGCCTTCAGCACATCTTCTACCAAAAGGAACTAAACATGCGTCAACGTCATTGGGTGGAATTGTTAAACGACTACGATTGCGAAATCAAATACCACCCAGGTAAAGCGAATGTAGTAGCCGACGCTCTTAGTCGTAAAACTCATGTCAAAAGTATCCGTTGTTTCCAACTCGTCCACGATCTTCAAAATCGCATACGTAACGCTGAGTACACATCCGTTAATGAGGGCAACCTCTACAACGAGATGCAATGTGGTGCTGAAAATAGTCTCGTGTCTAAATCTGATGGCATTTTATACTATCTCAATCGTATCTGGATTCCCAACCGTGATGATTTCGCAAATTCCTGATGAAGGAGGCCCATAACACGAAGTATTCTATTCACCCTGGTGCCGACAAGATGTACCATGATATGCGTACATCCTATTGGTGGCCTGGAATGAAGAAGGATATAGCCACCTTCATCTCAAAATGTCTCACATGTTCCAAAGTGAAAGCTGAACATCAACGTCCCTCTGGCTTACTCAAACAACCAAGAATTCCTATCTGGAAATAGGAGAGCATTGCCATGGATTTTATCACTAAGCTTCCTCGCACTACTGCTGGTCATGACAGCATTTGGGTAATCGTTGATCGATTGACCAAGTCAGCTTACTTCCTCCCTATTCGTGAAGATTTCAAAGTCGAGAAATTGGCTAAGGTCTACATGAAGGAGATAATCTGTCGTCATGGTATCCCCATTGACATCATTTCTGATCGTGATGCTCGTTTTACGTCTCGTCTCTGGCAAACTTTTCAATCTGCTATGGGTACTAAACTCAACCTTAGCACTGCCTTCCATCCTCAAACTGACGGTCAAACCGAGCGTACTATCCAAACCTTAGAGGATATGCTTCGTTCATGCGTAATAGATTTTGGTGGCAACTGGGATTCACACTTGCCCTTGGTCGAATTCTCGTACAATAACAGTTATCACGCGAGCATTCAAATGGCACCTTTCGAAGCATTGTATGGTCGCAAGTGCCGTTCGCCTATTTGTTGGCACGAGATTGGTCAAGCCCAAATCACCGGTCCCGAGCTTATACAAGAGACGACGGACAAGATTTTACAGGTTCGAGACAACTTATTGAAGGCCATGAGCCGACAAAAGAGTTACGCTGACAAGGGACGCAAACCTATGGAATTCGAGACAGGTGACTTAGTGCTTCTCAAGGTATCCCCTTGGAAGGGCGTAGTTCGATTTGGCAAGAAAGGGAAACTCGCACCTCGCTACGTTGGTCCTTTCAAAATTCTCGAGAGGATTGGCGAGGTTGCGTATAGACTGGACCTGCCCGAAGAACTCAGCAATGTACACCCTGTCTTCCACGTGTCCAACTTAAAGAAATGTCTAGCTGATGAAGGACTCCACGTTCCTCTCGAAGACTTGCAAGTCAACGAAACACTTCACTTTGTGGAAAAACCGGTCGAAATCATGGACCAAGGAACCAAGCAATTGAGGCGCAGTCGAATTCCTATTGTCAAAGTTCGATGGGAAGGAAAACGTGGCGTTGAATTTACTTGGGAGCTCGAAAGCGAAATGAAGTCGAAATATCCTCATCTTTTCCCTACGTCTTCCTAAATTTCGGGACGAAATTTCCTAAAGGAGGGGAGACTGTAACGCCTGGCTATTTTGTACTTTCCTTTTATAGAAGGTTTTGTTCGTAATCTATTTTTGGAAACCTTGTATTCTTGTAATCATTTCCTTTCTTTGTAATCTTTATCAAATCGAGACTTGGATCATTAATGGAACTGGTATTTTGTTATGTGTATGTTGTACGCACTCTAATTAAGCTCGTATGTCCAACTTCGTGAATCAATCTATGTTTGATCATTTCTCTTGGAAACTATGTGTGAACTTGTAATTTAACTAAACTTATGCTTTGAACGTGTTTTGAACAAGAACGACACTTGAATTGATGCTTATACGCTCGATTATACTTGGTTTATATTCCTCATGCATAAGCATACCTTAATCTATGCTTTTGTGACAAGAATGGTCCTTAAAACACCATAAATCATCAACTACACAACTATAGGGGCCAAAATTGTAAAAAATGAAACTTGTTTCCTGAACCCAGGTGGCGCGCGGCCCGCGTCCACTAGCCTGGATATCCCAGGCGGGCCGCGTGAGGCTCGTGTCTGCAGACCCCTTGGACAGTCGCGACCAGCCACCATTTTGAGCGGGATTTTTGAGTTTAAACCGTGTTTTGGCTCTTGTAATCACCTCTAATCAACCCTAAACACCTCCTTGTAAATACCCAAGCTTCCCCAAGCACTTGGGCACTTTCACCACTCTCTAATATCACCAAAACACTCCCAAATTCAAGCAAGAATCTGCATTTTCGGACAGATTCATACCTCTACACTAAACTTGGTATAACTTGCTCATTTCTTGATGAAAACACTTGATTCTTCTTCCTATTTGCTTGGTTAATCATGGAGTTTGATTCCTTGACTTCTCCTTGGAGAAATCAGGCCTGGAATTGCTCCGAAATTGACCAAAAACTTTCTGTTTTGTTACAAACTTATGTAAACTTCATCCAACTTGTGTTTGACACAACTCAAGCCAATGTCCTAATGCTTACAACCCCTCTTATGGTTGGTTAAGCTTAAAAACATGGTTGAGACATCCAAATCAGGGGTTAAAACCTCATAAACTTTCTGTTTTAATTAGGGTTTTACCCACAAGTAGTGTTCAAGTATGAAACTTGATGAATGTGTGATGGTTGAACTAGCTTGGGCTATCCTTCATAAGAATCCACTCATTACTTGATGTTTTGCTATAGTTTAGTTGTTGTTAATACCATAATACTTGTATGTTCGTGACCCTCCTTGTTGTCTATAACAACAAGTGTAGTGGTGAACAATAGAGGTGCCTAAATGGAAGCTTGTTCTTCCTACCTCATGTATGAACTCTATGACACAAAGAGGTGCCTAAATGGAGACATTAATCTCATACCTCATGCTTGAATCATAAGACTTGTAATCTATAAAATATATAAGCTATTCTATGTACATACATATATACCTAAGTAACTAAACTTGATGGTAACTTAATAGTTACTTGTCAAGAATATGTTACATCATCTATGACCATGCTCTTGTTACGACTCTAATGGATCTTTGAATCCATGAAATCATACCAACTCTCTTGAGTTCTAATAGTGTCAAGAACAAGGGTTATGTGTACAAGATGATTATTTTTACATATGTTATTTTCTATACATTTTAAACTCCGAATCTATAATCTTCCATAAACACCAAACTCACACACCTTGTTTGCCTCGTGTAGAAGGACAAGGTGCTCCAAACTAATCCATCCACCAACTCACTCGCGAGAATTCAAGTAGGAAAAGCTTGCAAAAACCGTGAGTATACTCGTATTCCCCCTTTTTACTTTTACCACTTTTGGGGTGTAACATGTTTATCTATCAACAAACTTATACATGAACATTTTGCTTAAACACATGAACATTCCTATAACATGCTTGTATACGTGATGGCTTGATGCTTTAAACTTGGATTAATCTTATGTGTCAAATTTATCATTAACTTCGTACGAGCCAAACCGTGACATATGTAGCGCTATAGGATTAACGACCCGCCTCTTTATCTTCAGTTATGTCATGAGCATATTGCGTTTCCTTGGTTTGATATGTTAGACACATACCATGTTTAGATGTTTATCTTGAATCACATGCTTGCTATGAGGAATTGTTTAAAACTTATCTTTTGCTATGTATGTATCAAACTTGTATACTCGCCTTTGCTTTTGCATTGAATTGTATTTTTAAACATGTTACAGGTTGATGATGACGATGCTATAAAAAGAAGTAGCGTTGATGCCTAGATACACATATAGACGTTTAGGTTAATATGTTGTATCAAATTTTGCTTATGTTGTTATGTATTACTTTTTGGAACTTGTTGTCATTTGAGTTTATGTAATGTTGACTATTGGAAGTTATGAAATGAAATTGGGATTATTAAAATATTGTCACAAATAGCGTTATGATGTCTATAGCAATCTTCACACTTCGTCTCATCCGGAAGGAATGGAAGAATTTTTAGTGTATTGTGACGCATCACACACCGGGATGGGTTGTGTGCTTATGCAGAAGGGCAAGGTGATTGCCTATGCTTCACGACAATTAAAAGTGCATGAAAAGAATTACACCACCCATGACTTGGAGTTGGGTGTTGTTGTATTTGCACTAAAGCTTTGGAGGCATTACTTGTATGGCATAAAATTTGTGATCTATTCTGATCACAAAAGCCTTCAGCACCTGTTCAATCAGAAAGATTTGAATATGAGGCAGCGATGTTGGATGGAAAATCTGAACGATTATGACTGCGAAATAAGATACCATCCAGGAAAGACCAACGTAGTCGCAGATGCCTTGAGCAGAAAAGAAAGAGTGAAACCAATAAGGATCAATGCCAAGAGCATTGAAATCCAGAACAGTCTGAATGAGAGATTGTTAGCTGCACAGAAAGAAGCTGTGTTGGAAGCTAACTATCCTAACGAAAAGCTAGGAGTAACTGAAGAGCAGTTATCCTATGGCAAAGACGGAATTCTGAGATTGAATGGAAGGATATGGGTTCCTGTTTATGGAGGTCTTCGAGACGTTATCCTTCAGGAAGCCCACAGTTCCCGATATTCCGTTCATCCTGGAGCTGATAAAATGTACCAGGACTTGAAGGCAAACTTTTGGTGGATAGGCTTGAAGAAGTCTATAGCCACCTATGTAGCAAAATGTTTGACTTGTGCGCAAGTAAAAGCTGAACATCAAAAGCCGTCAGGCTTGCTGCAACAGCCTGAACTTCCCGAGTGGAAATGGGAAATGGTGACGATGGATTTCATCACCAAGTTGCCAAAGACAAAGAAGGGAAACGATACAATATGGGTAATAGTTGATAGACTGACTAAGTCAACACATTTCCTACCCATAAAGGAGACTCATAGCTCCGATATGTTAGCCCAGTTGTTTGTAGATAAGATTGTAGCCCTTCATGGCGTGCTTGTGTCTATCATCTCTGATAGAGATACCAGGTACACGTCGCATTTTTGGAAAAGTTTCCAACAATCTTTGGGCACGCAGCTAAACTTCAGTACGGCTTACCACCCTCAGACAGACGGACAGAGTGAGCATACAATCCAAACGTTGGAAGACATGCTTCGTGCATGTGCGATCGACTTAGGTGGCAGTTGGGATAACCGCCTACCATTGGTCGAATTCTCCTATAACAACAGCTACCATACGAGCATTAAGGCTGCACCTTTTGAAGCCCTATATGGTAGAAAGTGTAGAACGCCCGTTTGTTGGGCAGAAGTTGGAGATGTCCAGATGACAGGACCTGATATAACATCTAAAACAACGGACAAGATTGTCCAAATTCGCGATCGATTGAAAGCTGCCCGTGATAGGTAGAAAAGCTACGCAGATTTGAAGCGTAAGTCTTTCAATTTCGAAGTAGGCGACAAGGTATTGCTTAAGGTATCACCCTGGAAGGGGGTGATGCGATTCGGTAAGAAAGGCAAGTTAAGCCCGAGATATATTGGACCCTTCGAGGTAATCGAACGTGTCGGATCGGTTGCCTACAAATTAAACTTACCAGAAGAGCTCAGTGGTATCCACAATGTGTTCCACATCTGTAACCTGAAGAAGTGTTTCGCTGACGAATCACTGGTTATACCGCACACAGATGTACACATCGATGAAAGCTTAAAATTTGTTGAAAAACCTGCGTCGATCGAGGATCGACATGTTAAGAAGCTTCGCAGGAAGTATATACCAATTGTGAAGGTAAAATGGGATGCCCTTAGAGGTCCCGAGTATACGTGGGAGGTAGAGTCCACTATGAAAGAAAAGTACCCTCATTTATTTCAATAAATCTCGAGGTCGAGATTTCTTTTAAGGGGGTGAGGATGTAACACCTCAAAATTTTGCGTCCAATAATGGATTGACACGTGTCATAAGTTTACACGTGGTAATAAATACTAAATAGGGACTAAAGTTGACAAACATTGAAAGTATGTGAATTCGAGGGTTTAAAATGTCAACAAGGGATAAATATACTGTTCAGTAACCCTAAATGATGCTCGTACCTTCAAACGAATGAATCATGGATCGTACGGAACGAATTATGAAAGAAAGTGAGAGATTACAAATTACAGGGGTTAAATGTGTCAACATGTTTAAGTTATACCTCTGAGTGACCCTTCAACAAACCCGAGACTTTGTAACAGTAAATTACGCTCACTAGAATGTACGATATAAATTTCGCAACGTTCCGTTTTAAAACGAGAAAGTTATGATCGAATTCGTATGCGAGGGGTTAAAAGCATCAACATTGAAAGTTAAGACTTTTTCGGGTAGTAATAAACTAACCGGGGACTTAACAGCGCGGGTAAAAGTTACGGGGCCCTTATGCGTAATTAAACGAGGCCCAAAACGCAAAGTTACCCCTTCAAATCGCCAAAGGCCAGCAGCAGTAATAATTGAAAAGATTTGAAAATCTTACTTTTAGGTCTCAGGCGGGCCGCGTAAGAGCAGCAAAGGGTCTTACGCGGGCCGCGCTGATAGTATAGATATGGGCTCTGACATTAGGATTCAGGCGACCCGCGTAAGAGTTGATGTATCATTTACGCGGGCCGCGTCAGCCCCCCAGATACAGAAAAGTCGGACATAAGCACTGTTTGCTGTTTTAACCGACTTATGTGCCATTATTGTGAGCATGGGCGCCCCCTAAACGTCCCCTAGCACTCAGGGACAGTTGTTGATCATCTAGAAACACCTGTAGGCCTTGTTGTAATGATCTTGTGGCTCTAAATTGGCTATAAAAGGCCATTGTGATGCAACATTGTTCCTCACACCTTCAACTGCTTTCTTGATCACTTCTGGAGCTCAAGAACTCTCACTACTCATCCCTGGTCGTGCATAGGACTCTTGTAAGTATGCTCCACCCTTCTTAGTTAAGTTTATGCTTAGATTTAGCTTAAAAGTCAATCCGTCGTAATTAACGATTGACTTAACGGTTAATCACAATTGGTCCAGTGATTAATCGAAAAAAAGGTAGTTATATGTTGGTAATTATGTGGGATTTAAACCCTTAAAAGGGCACCCTCTGATTCCCACTCTAACTAGTCCAAATGTCGAGTCAAACTTGCTTAGAAAAAGTCAACAGAATGCTAAATTGCGATTTTATGCATAATCAGTAATGTAGATGGCGTGTAACCTGTTTTGACACTCATATAACATGATAATAAGTATTATAACTGATCTAAGCTTGTTTGATTCGACCATTTACTGTTTTGACCCGGTTCGAAACCGAAAGTCGCAAAACTTTGACTTTTGCTTTGATTTCAGTTCTGACCCGTTATGGTATGATTTAGATATGCCTTAGGACTCTCTTAGGACCAGGTTACATGATGGTATAACCCTCTGTGACCGGTTCGTTGTTTGTCCAAGTCTTTCGCACATTTCTGTTAAATGCCTAAAAGTTGACCATAACGCCCTTTTTTACTTTAAAACGAGAATTTTGGACATGTGAAAGGACAATAACCTTAGTTACTGATTTCTAAGCATGTCCCTAAAATTTCGTGTCAATCCGAGGTCTAGAATAGGAGTTATGCTAAATAGCGCAATTACGGAAACTTTAGTAATTAAACGGCGTCATTAGCGTAAAGCCTATCTAAACCCAAATTTCGACACCAAACCTTTTACACACTGATGTAAAATAATATTTTGATATTTTTAAAGATTTTTAATAATTTTTAACCTGCTCATAACCTGCAGTTATGGCATTGATTCGGTAAATACCGAATATACCGTTTTCGAACATAAAATGAGTTCTACAAGGTACTTTGACCCGAATCCAGTTGCTACTGATTTTAAATAATAAATAGAGTATTTTGGACTTTATAAACTGTTCGGAAAACTCAGATTTCCTAAAGAACTCGGAAACCTCTTTTATAATCTTTAAAATGACCGAAATACCCCTACGGGGCGTATATTGGAATTAAACTCGTTATGGGCATATGGGGAGGTATCCTACTGATGCCACAACCTTTTTAGAGCATATTAACTTAGGAAACATGTGTAGGACACTTACGGTTACCCGTTACGCCTTTTACGCGTCCGGTTCGGTTTATGTAACTAGTTTACATAAACTAGCCGAAACGGGTCAAACCTTATCGTTTTTACTTCAAAATCCAGAATGCGTTTATATTACCCATATAAAACAAGTCTTTAAACTTGTAGGGTCTAAACCACATTCCATTCCCGGCTTTCGCCTTTCACGCGATTAAACTGTAACTATCCTTTGAAACTGACCGGTCTAAGCTAAGGCTAAATTAAAGACCCGTTAGGATTCTAATAGGTTGTTATAAACCTTCGTTCCAGAATAGGAGACCAGTAAAAGATACTTGCATTTGTTTGTTGAGGTTATTACTTGCTCAGGTAAATACTTTTAACTTATTTTCCATTATACGGGCTTGGGTTACGGTATATAAAAATACCGCTTGGTTGGGCAATTGACTCCAACTCATTAGAAGTTGGGTATTGTCAATGTGACCCGTTTAAAAATTTGTTTTGTTGGCTTTATGCCTTTGGGAGCTTAATGACCATGTCCTAGATATCCTTGGCATCATTTTACGAAATGGCCACGACCTCGACACGCGGGTGTAGGCGTACACCCGACAATGTGTCTATATTTATAAAGGTATAACCGTTGGTTTTCCCGCCACGGCTTTATGCTTTGTGGCGTGTCTATTAACCTTAAACTCGGCACGACCCGGGTGACTGAACGCATAGCGAACATGTAATTCTTTTACAAGATTAAATTGATTAATTATCTCAAGTTATAAAGAGTTTGTGCCTTGTGCATTCAAATCAATCTTATTAAACCTTTTTCAAAAGTGTCGGTTGAATGTATTTACCAGTGTAAACTGACGTATTTTCCCCAAAAGATTAAATGCAGGTTCTACACGAAATAGGCTGGCCACTCCTTAGCATCGTTAGAGTCTCGCAAGCTTGGGATGCCACTATCTGTTGAACAATATTTCTATTTTTATTTTGATCCCCTGTGGATTTATTTCGACTACTTGTGATACTTGGATATTACATTCGATAGTTGAAATATAATCTATCTTTATGCTTCCGCTGTGCATTTAAATATTGTGTGGTTTGACTATATTGTTGCCAACTACGTCACGGTAATCCCCCACCGGGCCCACCGGTGAAACGTGTGGAAATCGGGGTGTGACATTAATTAATGCTAATTTCTTGAGCTTTGGACATTTAAAATATGCAAAATGTGAATTTCAAACTAACGGTTATTATCTCTTAATTAAAGTTAAGATAAAAATTAGAAAAGTCATCATGACAATTGCTTTCAAATCAGATCACTGATAATATCAGTAAATTTTTTAAATTTAAAATATGCAAAACGGTAATTTAAAATTGACGTTCTCTTTTTTTTCCTACTTTGTATATCATTTCTAATATTTAGTTAGTTTAATAAAGCAAGGTATAAAGATATACATTACTTACCTTTCAGTTCCCAATAAACATCAGTTCCCAATAAGCATCATGACAATTGCTTTCAAATCAGATCTGTAATTACTGATAATATCAGTAATTTTGAAATTCAAAATTCAAACCATATATTCATATCCTATAAATAAGACATAATTATCTGGTTTCACATTCAAATCTCGTTCGCTAATATATGTGAGCGTATCTTTCTCTCTCAAATGCATCTTTCTCATGATTCAGCCGCTTATCTCCGATTACACTTCTTTGTTCGAATGTTTGTTGATTATGTTTACATGTTATCGTGCCAGTATCGTTGTTCCAACATCGTCGTTTCAATGAAAATTCGCATCCCACATCAACCTTTCAATATCGATGTTGCAGTATCATTGTTGCAACATCGTGAAAAGTTGCATGTGCTACCTTTTTTTATGGCAGGGATGCAGCTTCAACGGACGATATGTATCTTCTATCTTGAAAAGTTGCATGTGCTATCTTCTTTGATGGGAGAGTTGCATTTTTTGATTTTCGTTAAATCGAAAGTCATGTTTTCTTGCGCCAGGAAGATTTTCTGGTTTATAGAAAGTATAGATTCGTGCAATATCGTGAAAAATCAGATGTGCTACAACAGTTCAGAAGATACCTTTGCATTTTAGGTTTATTTCTTATTTGTGTTGTCAGTAATATAGAGTGCGGTGATAGTGACGTGCAGTTCATGGCGATGCTGAAGGACATACATCGAGAGGCTTAGCAATCCATGGAGTTGAAACTAAAGTTTCTTAATTCTTGCTGTTATTCTTAGATTTGAACTTTAATATTGTTCAGTATGTGATGTAATTATTGGACTTTTAGTTTTAAGGTCATGAATAAATGAATAAATTTAATTTTATGAATGTATGTTGTGTTTTATTTTTACTTATTATTTAGTGTTTCAGTAATATTTAGATTATGTTGATGTTGAATTGTGTCTGAATATCTGTTTGGTAAGTTAACAGAGGTTTATTAGTGTCAAGGATTTGTTTGACGGTCAACCTCTGTTTCTTCATTCTTCATGTTGACCACTCACTGACCAAACATATGTGTTACAATCACTGTTGGCTATCCACTGATAGTTAAAAAATAGTCACGGCTCACATTTTTATTGTTGAAATCCACTGATATTGAGAATCATTGGTTTTCCTAAAAACATCCACTGCTCACATTTTCAACAGGGATGTAATGCAACGAGTCCTTTCAAATGAATAGACGGACACTTGCTTCCTCTCAAAGGGTTATGGTGTGGTTATAACAGCTGATCATGCTAAGGACTGTTATAACTAACCACTGCTCCTTATAAAGACTGATGGGCTTATTGACTCATGAGGCCTATGCATTGTTGAAGACAAAGCCCTGTTAAAGACAAGCACTTATGTACCTAAAGCCTGATCAACGAAAGGAAAACCACTGCTTAGTAGCAGCAGTATTTTAGCATCTACAGCGGATTCAACTTTAGTATTTATGTATCAGTGTTTCTTATGTAACAGTGTTTAGTGTAGAAGTGGTTCTCTATACTTTATATCTCGAGAACAACCCTATTCAAATTCAAAGACGAACCACTGTCCAACAACAAAAGTGGTTCAGTATCAACAGTAGATATTATACCTTTGTTTATGTTAACAGTATTTATCACATCAGTGTTTTATACTCTGTTAGATTGTTAGGTTTCATATCGCTGAGATGTTTATATGTAACGTTATTTATCCCATAATCCCATTTTGATTGTTAGATTTCATATCACTGATCTGTACTATAAATTGAACAGTGGTTTAATCTTTATACTATTAAATAAAAATGAAGTACACTTGAATCATTATTAAGCTCCTCATTTTGATTGTCTGGGTATAGTATTCTTGAAATTTCTCTTTTTTTGCAAACAAATGTTTATGGGCCAACTTCTTTTTAAGGTTAAACATTTGTTTAATTTCAAACATCTGTTTTATGTCCAAATATTTGTTTAACTCCAAACAACTGATATAGAAGGTCAAATATCTGTTTAAGGTCAAACAATCTCAAAATAGTTAAAAATGATAGTTTTCACTAATCCTTAAAAGTCTGTTACAACCACTGATTTGGTTCAAACATCTGATTGTTAAATGTTATCCACTGTTGACAGACAACTTCTGTTTCTTCAATCTTCATGTTGACCACTATCTCACTAAACATCAGTGTTTCAATAACTGTTGGGTATCCACTGATAGTTAAATAATAGTCAGCAAACTACTGCCCATAGCCAAGAAAGTATAACTTAGCAGATGTTTCCTTTGGCAAACATATACCATAGCAGTGGTTTTGAAATTGCCGGTAATTTCAAATTTAAAGTGCCTTGGGATATGTACTTTGCATTTAATGCACGTCAAGCAATCACTTCTGTCTTATGGTAAAGGCATCTTATAGGTAAATGAATAGGTTAATTGCAATTATAATAACGTGTTTAATTTTATATTTTTCCCATGTAAATGCATTAAAAGCTTAACGAGTGTCGCTTCATATTCTTTCGTCTGACGATGTATTTAGTTATAACCGCCTTCATTGGGTATATAAAATACATTGGGCAGAGGTTTTGGTCATTACCATTTTCATCCATTTAAATCATCTTCAAAAATTTTGTTGACGAGATTTTCACAAGGCTCTCTGCAGAATGGAAAAATTTGGGTTTCAAGTGATTGTTGACGAGATTTTCACAAGGCTCTCTGCATAAGATATTGGTCGTTTTAAATGTCTTTCGAAGAATTTTTATAGTGAATTTTCAAGTGATACATTTCAGATGATGCATGTTATCCGAAGTGGAGATTCAGTACAAAAGAAACTATTATCCTTTAAAGACACGTCAATTGTCATTGACGACGTAGTTGGTGGTAATTTGGATGTTGTTAGAAGCAAAACCTTAAGTTTTCCTAACAATGTGCACCCTAGCTTCTTACGTATTCTATCTTTATTTAGTGGTTTGTTGTTAGTTTGCAATGAAGGGATTTCCTGTCAGTTGATTCTTTGGAAGCCAACTATCAGGCGGTATAAGGTTTTGTGTGATGACTACTTCAATTACAATCATCATCGAAACTCTGATACTGGTGGAATTTATTTTGATCAGTTCAATGATCTGAAAGTGTTGAACATCAGATGTTACTGTAATGTAACTGCTGCTCATGTTTACTCATGACGTCGTGAGTCATGGAGAACAATAAATTTCGGTAGTGTAAACAATTATTGTTCAAGTCGTTATTCATGGTCTACAGGAGTTTATGCTGATGAAACCATATATTTTATGGGTTCAAATTATTGGTATACACTAGGTGAGAGGAACATCGTTGCTTTTGATGTTCTTAGTGAGACTTTCAGAATGCTTCGTTTTCCCGAGAGTATTGTAGTCAATCCTTGCCAAGGGCATTTTTTGACCATCGGAAAGTGGTTGCATTTGATTGTTATTGGAAAGTCTGCTGAGCTAACTGCTGATTTGCTCAGATATGAAGAAGAAGGCTGGATGAAGGTGTTTGTTTTCAATAATCCTCGTGTAGTTAATTATGTAGATAGTCGCCGAAGTACTAATATAATTGAAGACAACAAGTGGCTGATAACAAGCATCGGGGGGGACATGATTGAAGTTGATCTGAGCAAAGAACTTCTGAAATACCTCCAACATGTTGACAACTACAATGGTCCGAAAGGAGCTTTATTTATCGAAACTACTGTTTCACCAGTTGGTTAGGAATTAGGATCCTGTATTTTATTGAATGTATTTGCTATTTTGACAATTGTATTTTTTATATAATTTTGACAATTGTATTTTTTATATAATTAGTTGTGTTAAAATTATTAATCATGTTTGTTATTTAAATTAAGTAAATGAATATTGATGTTTGAGAGTGTAAAAGCTTGTAATATTGGCAAACGTCTGTTTAAGTGATCAAAGCTCTGTTATTGGGAACAGATGTTTCAAAATTAAACAGTGGTTGATACATCTGTTGACTTGGGTCAACAGATGGATGAACTTTGTATGCTGTTTGAAACTTGTAGTTTTTATATAATTAGTTGTGTTAAAAATATTAACCATGTTTGTTATTTTAATTAAGTAAATAAATATTTAGTTTTGAGAGTGTAAAAGCTTGTAGTATTGGCAAAGGTATGTTTAAATGATCAAAGCTCTATTATTGGGAACAAATGTTTGAAAATAAAACAGTGGTTGATACATCTGCTGATTTTGGTTAACAGATGGATGAAAACAGATGTTTAGAACTACTGTTGAGAAAACTGTGGTTGAAACCGTTGTTTGGTTAAAATGGTGGTTTAAAACCACTGTTGGGTTAAAATTGTGTTTTGTGGAGGTTGAAGGGGATTGAAATGACTGATGGGTTAAAATATTGTTTTTTTGGAGCAGGAAGATTCTTGAATCACTGTTTATATAAGGATTGTTGTTAAAGCTCAGTGTTTTAATCCACTGATAGGGTATCCACTGATAGTTATAGTCAGCTACTGTTTTTTTTTTAGCACTGTAATAAAAGTTGTGATTCCAAAGCTATATATGCACATGTAAATTATTAGGTCCATGTCTAACGGAAACAATGTGGAGATGTAAACTAAAGACAGTATACCCCGTTTGACTTTTGCTCAACATCTCTTTTAGTATTCAACAGACGTTTGAATAACTCAAACAGTGGTTTTAACATCTGTTTGACTTTAGGTCAACGGTTCATGGAAACCCATGTTAGGTTGAACAGTGTTTTGAAGAGGAAAACAGTCCTAAAATATAAGAAGACAGTGGATCTGGTTGAACATCTGTTTCACTTTTGGTCAACAACTGTTTGACTTTTGGTTAACATTTATTTGCTCGATCACACTGGGTGTTAAACTATAGTTCTTTAAGTCATTGTTTTGTTTTCTTGAATTTTATATAATTTTGTTAAGAAGTATAAGAACAAACATTTTTACAAAATCCTAAATCAGCCTATCATTTAAGTGCATTGAAGTAAAATTGGAAATGATGTTATTCATGTGGTCCTGTTGTGCTTTTGTTTGATCTATAATATGGGTTCATAATTTAATTCGGTGATTTTAAGACAATGTTGTTGAATCGAATGAGATGGTTGATGTAATGTGGTCGTATTAATAACAAACAGTAATTAATCTAAATAATTTTTCTGAACCCGGAAGGCAATCCCGGGTAAAAACCTAGTTTCATCATAAATAAACATCTTTACATCAATAGTGTAAACAAGTGCATATAAATATCAAAACAATGTTCATATACTGAAACTACATTTTTATTACACGTAAACAACATATCTCTTCAATATTATATTCACTAGCAGCTGAGTATACATATTAACACCATGATTTATTGCTTTTGTCTTTCTGTCAATTTCGACTAGAAATTTTGGAAAATTATAAGATAAAAAAAAAAAAAAAACTGTTCTTTTCTTCTCATCCTTTAGATCCTCTGTAGATTTAAAATGACAAAAATACCATCTAATAATATATTTTTAAGCAATACAACTATACTTTAGCATTCTTATATTTTACATTTTTCTATGCGTGAAGTTCTAAATTTAAGTACTAGCATTTATATTATTTTGTAACTGTTTAATTTAATATATTTTCTAACTAGGTTAATGCCCGCGTAATACGCGGGCTTCAACCAAAAGCATATTAAATTTCATATATAATCTCATATTCTATAATACGTCTGTAAAGTTTATTAATACATAGTCTTGTACTTTTGCATAAAAAAATTCTGTTGATCAATATACACCGGTCGAATAAAAAAGAAATTATCAAAATATGAACCAAATGTTATAAAATGTGAATGTATTATATGGTTGAAAATAAAGAACATTATATAAAAAAACATAAAGTCATTTATTCATATATAACAACTAATTATATAAATTTTTTCTAAAGTATATTTTGAAATCAAGTACTAAAAGGAACTAATCATTCATCACAAATTTGAATGAAATAAATTTACAGAATCAATACACAAATCATATTAAGTAATAATTGTTATAGAAAGTGGTTAAGAGCATGAATATCATCTAAACACTTGCTAGTTGCTTGAACATCTTGACAATTTGAGATCATTCGGCTTTTTCTTTGTGCCTAATATGAACAAAATAAACGTCACACACAATGAATCAAATAAAAATAAATGAATAAAATAAAAATTAAATGTTCCAAGGACTTAATTGAATTGAATTTATAATTGTAAGAAATCTATGAAATGAAAGGTAAATGAATAAAATAAAAATTAAATGTTCCAAGGACTTACATATCTTTTCACAAAAATCACAGATGAAACCTAGATGTAGATTAAGATGGCTACACAACTGAATTAATCCTGAAAGTTAAAAGAAATAATAAAACGAAAAATTTGATATTAAACAGCATGTAATGAATTCAGAAGAACAATAAATCAAACCCGAAAGTTGCAGCTTAATATAACCAACCTGTAAGTGCAGTTCCTGCCGGGTAACTGTCGCTTATCAGTTCTGGTCAACCAAAGCAGAAGTCCAAGTTAAAGTCAACCATAACGAAGAATTCAATACCACATGAAGACCATGTATTGATCAAGGGGGAGTTGTTAATGCACTTTGGGTGAAAAGTGCATGCCTTCCAATTGTTAGGGTCTTTATTGTACATGTCTTGAAAGTTAGTCCAAGGTTTATCCTTGGACAACTTGTCCAAGTTTTAGGATGGTATTTTGTCTGAGTTTTATGTTTAGGGCAAAAGTCAGAGTTTTTGGTGTAGAATTGGTTTGTCCGAGGTTTAGTCCCTAGCCTATATATATGTGTGTATTGTGTAGATTAGGGCAACTCTTGAAGCTTTGTGCACCTCTCCCACTCGTTCATCCTCCTGGTGTGAATTCTAGAGAGAGAGAGACTATGTGTTAGTGAGAGAAAGCTAGGGTTTAGATCTTTGTGATCTAAACCAGCTTGTAGATGATGTATACTCCTTTGGTTTGTGTAATCTGTGATGACTGATTCATCAATAAAGAGATTCATCTTCTACATATTTCTATCTTGTTCTTCATATTTTGTTCTTCATGTCTTGAATCAAGTGCAATGTTTGATGTTCGTCATCGATCCGGTGCTTTCACAGTGGTATCAGAGCATGGTTACTGATTCGGAATGGTCTAACCGCCTTCCGAATCACCATTGCTCTTGATTTGATGTTTGTTTCCGCCAAATATCTTGAATACTTGAAGATTTTGCAGAAAAATTGAAGAAAATGAAGCTGTTTGTGGTTGTTTTGTTCTCCAAGTTGTTGCAGATATGAGGTTTGATCCAAAAATTGCTCTGTCCGAGTTTTTCTTAGTGTTAAACTTGTCTGAGTTTTAAAACTCTGTGTTTGTTGTTTCCTGGGTTTTGGTGAACTAGTGTGAAGTCACACTAGGCAGATTGTCCGGAGACTTGTTTCTTCTGAGCTTTGTGAAACTCTTTCTTGTTCTGAGTTTCAAATCTCCATGTCCGATGTTAAACTCCTCTTATTGTCCGAGTATTAATTTGTTATACAGTTCCGAGCTTTATGTGGTCCCCGAGGTTCACTGTCAAAAAATCTTTTCTGAGTTTTAAGTTCTACTATTCCGAGTTTTGAAATGACGATAGTCCGAGTTTACAGTGATGATACTTCGTTCCGAATCTTAAAGTTTTGGATATATTTCCGAGGTTTGCATATATTCCCTGTATTCCGAGTTTTGAAACCCTTAAAGGGTCCGACCTTTTTAATGTTTTGACCTTTAAAACCCTTAATAGTCCGACTTTTGTTCAGCATTTGTTCCGAGTTTCTTCTCTTCTGTGTTTCCGAGTTTTAACAGTCTGTTCTGATGTTTATAACAGTGTATGTTTCCGAGTTTTTTTAAAAAAAAAACAATTGTGTCTCCGAAGTTTTTGTTTCTCCTAGTTTAGTTTTAGTTTATCCGAGTTTTATAACTTCAGAGTTTTTGGAATCATTCAGAGTTTCTCCTAGTTTTTGTTTTTGGAATCATTCAGAGTTTCTCCTAGTAGTCAGAGTTCTATAACTTATTTTGGAATCATTCAGAGTTTCTCCTAGTAGTCAGAGTTTTATAACTTCAGAGTTTAATCTATCCGAGTTTTATATTAAGTCTTTCAGAGTTTTATAGTAATATTCCGAGTTTTATAGTTTTTAACTATGTCCGAGTTTTGTCCTAGTGTTATCAAACCATTCTGAGTTTTCAAACAAGAGATAGTCAGTCCGAGTTTTGAAGTATCCTCACAGTCAGTCCGAGTTTCACAGGATCTATTCCGAGTTTCTGTTTTGCGAGTTTAAGTCCGAATTTCAAGCACTAAGTTCCGAGTTTCTTATTTATTTCTGAGTTTTGGGAATATATGATGGTCCGACTTTTGAAAGTTCATGTTTGTTGTTCCTCCTTGTCCGACTTTCAAACTGTGTCAACGTGAGTCCGACTTTCAAACAGTTTTTATGTAGTCCGACTTTCAAACCTGTTCAATGAGAGTCCGACTTTCCCTGTTCAAAGTCTGAGGTGCTTGTGGAAAAGATTATGATTTTGCGTTCCGAGTTTTTACAAGTCCATTTCTGTCCGAGTTATTTGCGTTCTGAGTATGGAGAAGATTATGATTTTGATGCTCCGGTAAAACTATTGGACAAACATCTACATGCGATGGCGGAGACTGTTGATGAGCAACTTGTTGTAGTTTCTCAGGTGCTTGTGGCAGACATCAATATTGGTTATGAAGAGATAGTGAACACTCAGGTTCTTGCTTTTAACAACAAGCCAGTTAAGAACTTGAAAAGTTTGGCAGCTATGGTAGAAAGCTGTACTGAAGAATTCCTGAAGTTTGATCTTGAATATGAACAGATTGTGGTGTTACGCACTAAGATGGCGAAGAAAGCGACTCGGGATATTCTATTAACGCATTGTATACCTTCAGCCATGTCTGATGATCTCAAGTCATGAAAATTGAGTCTCATGTGAACGTTACATTGTGGTCTTTTGCTATACCATCAGTTGGACGCAGACCCTTCTGCTTCACATGGATCCATTACTAATCATGTGATTTTATTTTTGTAACAAAATTTGTTTGTAACTGGTTAATTACGGTAGCAAATCCTTGACAGCAGTTTTGGACTTTTGATGCTGAGCAAAAGGGTCATTGCCGAGTTGATGTTTGGAAATTTTGTAGTTGTGGCTATGTTAAATGGTTTACACACTTTATATGGTTTTTCAAAAAAAAAACAAAAAAAAAACAAAAACAAAAAAAAACAAAAAACTTCGCATATTTGATTTAAATCGACCAGATGTATCTCCAAGAGAAATTGAGCATTCTCCAGGTTCTGTCAGACCGTTGTATGGCTCCATAGTGTCCAAACAATATTGAGTTCTTGCTCTGATTCTGGGGGAGTGAGGCTATGGGACGTGAGAAGCGGGAAAATGGCTCATACTCTTGAAACCAAATCACATGTGACCAGTGCTGAGGTCAGCAAGGATGGTCGTTACATAACCACTGCAGATGAATCGTCAGTTAAATTCTGGGATGCAAATCATTTTGGATTGGTGAAAAGTTATGATATGCCCTGCAATGTGGAATCAGCATCATTGGAACCGAAGCTTGGTGATAAGTTTATTGCTGGAGGGGAAGACATGTGGATTCGCCTGTTTGATTTCAACACTGGTGAAGAAATCGGGTTACCTGGGGTACCATTGATTCCGAGTTTTTGTTCAAACACTCGTCTGTTTCGAGTTTTATCGACTATAAGTTCGGAGTTTTACAGCTTTGGTCAAATAGTGTTCATTTGAGTTTTGTGCTCCGAGTATTACAGTTTTGGTCAAACTGAGTTCATCTGAGTTTTAAACAGTTCCTATTAGAGTTTCCTTTATCTCCTTGCTGGTTTTGAATTCCTTTGTACTCTAAACACTGCTCAGATGATCTGATCCGAGGTTTCAAGAGCTTTCGGGTTTTACGAGTTCCAAATTTTCTAGAATTCCGGGTTACCTGGGGTACCGGATTCTTAACTAAGTTTAGAAGCTTGTGTAGTTCGGAAGTTTCGAGTTGTGCATGTTCCGAGTTTTTCTAGTCATTCCGGGTTACCTGGGGTACCGGATAACTAACTAAGAGTCAGAATTATGTGTAGTTTGAAGACTTGAAGTCGGTTTCGGATTATCGAAAAGTTTTATGGTACTTATGTTGTCCGGATCAAGTGAGGAGGTGAAGAGAATACGACTTGCTTGGATTTTTGTATTGTTTACAAAGAAAAAGGGGGAGTACAAATTCTGAAATTCCTGTTTTCTTTGTAAATAAAAAGCTCGTGGTGCTACATCGAAACAAGTTCATGTTTACTATCTTTGAGATTAACTTAGTGTTAATCTTACCGATGGCGAAGTGTTTAAAACATGAAGCAAGTTAGAGCTAGTGTATGATTGATCTTTGTCAAGTTTGTTCAAGGTTTAATCAAGTGTTGACGTGATGAAGCAAATTGTTCGTTTGGCAAGTAGTTGAAGGTCATGCCTTTATCGAATGCCGGTTAGAGTAGAGAAGATGCCGGTTAGAGTAGAGAAGATTAGTCTTCTTGGTACCTCTTCCAAGTTGGTGACTGATCGGATTCTCGAAATAGGGTTTCTTACATTGAGGGGGAGATCAGAGACGAAAGTCATCGGGTAATTGGTGGAATTGTGAAGATACGAGATTGGATCTTGAAGATTCGAGATGAAATGATTTCAGACACTCGGTTGAAGACTCTGATCAAGATGGTGGATGTACTTTTACAAAGTTCAGTTTGTTATTAACTTATCGAACTGAGCTTCATGTCTTTGTAAAGTTTGAAGTGTTCAAGGTTGGGCATTGGAAATCCAATGTTTCTTTCTGCTACAGGTTAGGTTTGAAGATTAATGTATCGAGCGATATTCCTACATGTGGTTGTAGTTCGGTTCGCGTTAACTTGATTCGTAAGTAGTTTGAGGGGGAGGATCTACAGTGTTTGATGTTGGATTCTTCGGGTTTCTCAAAGCGGCCTTAAGTGATCGTCAGCAAGTCTTTGATTAGAAGGGTTGAAGATCACAGTGCTCTGCCAGAAAGATCAAGTCTCAGCCAAAGTTGAAAGCATGCATGATATCATCAGTCAAGGGGGAGTCTGTAAGTGCAGTATCCGGTGATTGAAGATTATCGATGCCACACAGAACTGATGCAACAGTTAAGGGGGAGACTGTAAGTGCAGTTCCTGCCGGGTAACTGTCGCTTATCAGTTCTGGTCAACCAAAGCAGAAGTCCAAGTTAAAGTCAACCATAACGAAGAATTCAAGACCACATGAAGACCATGCATTGATCAAGGGGGAGTTGTTAATGCACTTTGGGTGAAAAGTGCATGCCTTCCAATTGTTAGGGTCTTTATTGTACATGTCTTGAAAGTTAGTCCAAGGTTTATCCTTGGACAACTTGTCCAAGTTTTAGGATGGTATTTTGTCTGAGTTTTATGTTTAGGGCAAAAGTCAGAGTTTTTGGTGTAGAATTGGTTTGTCTGAGGTTTAGTCCCTAGCCTATATATATGTGTGTATTGTGTAGATTAGGGCAACTCTTGAAGCTTTGTGCACCTCTCCCACTCGTTCATCCTCCTGGTGTGAATTCTAGAGAAAGAGAGACTATGTGTTAGTGAGAGAAAGCTAGGGTTTAGATCTTTGTGATCTAAACCAGCTTGTAGATGATGTATACTCCTTTGGTTTGTGTAATCTGTGATGACTGATTCATCAATAAAGAGATTCATCTTCTACATATTTCTATCTTGTTCTTCATATTTTGTTCTTCATGTCTTGAATCAAGTGCAATGTTTGATGTTCGTCGTCGATCCGGTGCTTTCACACAACCCTACCACACCCGACCCAGGTGACAACTTGTACACATCAAGCATCAACTTGAATGATCCAATAATATACCCGATCTGAACCAAATGACCAGTTTTCCTCATCAACCATCAACCCGAAAGATCCAGCGTGATATATAACCAACCCGACCAGGATGACCAGTTGTATCATTAAGCATCAAACAGTCAATCTTGGCCCGTTTAGTAGAAACAATTTTTAACAGAATAATCCAAACATAAAAACATATAAAAAAGATGCCAAAAAGCATATACCTTATTAATGTTCTTGTAAGGCTTCAATATATAGCAAATCATGAGAATTAGTCAAGGTATAAAATAAAGCATCTAAGGTGATCAAAGCTGAAACGATCGATTTTCAAAATCAAAAAAATCCTAATTGAATCTTAATGTAACAACACATACAGGGTCAGCCAACATATTTCAGATGATACAGGTTTAGCAAAAACATTTATATTGTCAGGCTCAGATTGTGCATAAAGATGACAACACCATGGCTGCAAGAGAGGTTGCATGAAGAACTGCCATCCTACAACCTTGCCATACCATAATGCTATCTTCATTCAATTTTTACTCTGATCTACAAAATCATCATAGCCTCTTGTTGAAAGGACAATAAAAATGCACATTAAATTCACTTTTTCATTCATCTTCAAAATCAACACTAAATGATTTGCTAAAGTAATTCAAATGATTTGAAAATGTCAGACCTCGCTTATTCTGGGAGACGGTTTCATGCAGACATAGTTTTAGTCTCAGGTGAGAAGCATCTCATCAACATCATTGACTGAATATCACTTAAGAGACATCGATCTAATTATCATCATCCAAACATCGATTACACTCAACGCTACCTTGAACAGCCGCGAACGGCAGCCAGCAACGATTATGGCATGTTGCAACAACACGGCATATCTAGCCATCATAGCCTCATGTGACAAAAGCATCTGTGGTGATCAAAACTGAATCGATCAATTTTCAAAATCAAAAAAATCCTAATTGAATCTTCATGTAACAACACATACAGGGTTAATCAACACAGTTGAGATGATACAGGTTCAGGTAATAAAAAGAAACCCTCTGTTGTAGAAGCAGCCAGTGAGAGAGTATATTAGGAATTTTTAAGAGGGGTTGGTGACATTGTCGAGGAGTTTCAGGAAATAATATCACGCAGCATTTGCTGACACTCCTCGACAACATCACCGACCCCTCCATGTTTCCAACAAAACACTCTCACGGGTTGCTTCTTCAACAGAGGGTTTCTTCTTATTATTACCTTGAACATGTATCATCTAAATTGTCTTTGACACATCCTTTGTGTCTTCCTCTCTCCATTAATAAGTAAGAACGTGACACGTAGGCAAATCCAGGTCATCCACAAATCTCCTTTAATAGATAGTATAGATTGTGAAAACATTACATGTAATCAAAATTAAAATATTAGAACTGTAATTTCTAAATTAAGCAAATTACTACTAAAAGGTAATCATAATATATAAAAGTGAACACTTGTAATTAGATAAAACATTAAATTCATTCAAATTGTAGAACACATAGCAATCGAGTCATATCCCAATTAATTTGTATTAATCAGAAATCAACATATAAAAAAACTAAATTTATATTAAGAAGTAAACAATTTGAAAATTTCCTTGAACAAATTAAAAGTAGTTACTATAAACAACAATATAAAACTTAACCTACATTTTAGAAAGCAAATGAGATTCAAACATACCTGCTCATCCATGACCACCATCTCAATATCAAGGGTTTCTCGTTCTCTCTTTGGATTCACACGAATCCAAAGTCTTAACACATTAAACTTGATGGTAAACAGCTTGGACCTTTAATCAAGCTTGTTTAAGAAAGTAACACTGTTTTCATCCTTTGATTAAGAGATGAATGAAGTTAGAAAATGATTTGTAAGTGAATAAAATGAATAAATTAAGTGAATATATATACAAATTTCGTTTAATTATTTTTTTCAAGTAGAAAAATCAGTTGAGTAATATAAAAAATGATTCTGAATTAACAAATTAGTATTTTTAGAAATGAATTGACATTTCTAAAAAAACTACAAATCTCAAAAAGATTATGCAACATCTTTATTCAATAACTAAAAAAATGAAAGAAAAATCAATTATTTAAAACAACTTACATATACAATAAAAATTGACAAAAAACATATATAAGATTTATTGAATAAAAATGTTAAATCTACACTCTAAATCAATGGATGAAAACAACACAAAATGCAATACCACCAAAAAAAATTAACCACATAACATACATCAAATTTAATATTTAAAAGGTAAACTACAAGTGTAAGAAGGATAAAAAATTAGGTTTGTGAATCCACATAAGAAAATTAAAACATGCCATATAATTTAAGTAACGGTTGTTTAGTATTTTTGGTAATAGGTTGTTGTTAATTTTGTTTTTCATAATTAAATTTAATTGACTAATTAAATATGGCATGAGTCTAATGGTTTTAAAATCTGTTTTTACTTTCCAAATTTAAATAAAACAACCTTAAGAATGTTTTATTAAAATATAAAAAAACGGCCATAAATATTTTAAAATTTTAAAAATGAAACATTAAAATTAAAAAATCAATTTGATATACATCATTATTTATACTGTATATCAAAAAACATTTCAATTATATTCTGTATAAACTTTAATTTAGTTAGACTTTCTAATTTATGAAATCAAAAAGTCAATTTCTATACATTATATAATACATTCCTACATAACTGATTTAAGTAACTTATAAATAGTAATAAAACAATTTGGTGCAAATTTCAAACATAAGTTTAAAAAAATCCACAGGTTAATTTCTAAAATTTTTATTTCACTAAACAAACTTTTTTTTGTATAAAATAGTAGAGTATTTTGAAACAAACATTTTGTTATCCAGATATTCAATGAACGTAACAAAAACTTTAAATTGATTTAAAATAAAGGTTTTTCTTAAAAAATTAAATATTATCGATTATAGAATTTAAAAAAGGAAAAAAAATAATATTAACTTTTATTTTTACATAAATTTTTAAAAAAAGTGACGGTTTAGTATAAACTTTGATGAAACAATACAGCTGGCACTAACCAAACAAATTAATTAAATGGTGTTAAATTTGGTGAATACTTTACTTGATTCTTAAAGTAAGATACATACAATTTCGAACCACTAATTATTTCACAAAAACATAAAATATTAAGCACAAGCAGGTTGCAAAAACAGTAACATCAACGTCTAGTAATCTATCATCAAATATGTTCAAAAACTAAGTGCTTCGGCCACACATATAAACGGCCCAAGAAAAGGATCACCAACATCTAACATCACATATGTTCAATGTAACAACCACACCAAAAAAATACCTTTAAATGTATTCTACCGACCACACCAAAAAAAATACTACCAAAACAAAATACCACACCAAAAATACCTTTAAATGTATCCTCTATAGATTTAAAATGACAAAAATACCATCTAATAATATATTTTTAAGCAATACAACTATACTTTAGCATTCTTATATTTTACATTTTTCTATGCGTGAAGTTCTAAATTTAAGTACTAGCATTTATATTTTTTTTAACTGTTTAATTTAATATATTTTCTAATAAGTTGTGTCATCAATGATATTTTGTTCATGAAATATAATGTTGCTTTCGGATAATCAAAGAACTCAGTGTAACCTTCTAAAAATAATTTGTCATCCTAAATGTCTTTCTAAAAGTCTTCTTAATTTTTATATGACATTACAAGAGTAAAGATGAGGCGATGACCTAAGACTCTTTTTAAATATTATCCATAACTTATACAAGTGAAGTTTTACACAGCCCTCTAATGTTTCATCTAATTTGATATTCAGTCCCTTCGAGTTATGAAACTTACTAAATAAAGCTAAAGAGTAAATTATACGTATGGTCCACAATTTTTCCTAGGGAATATATGATAACTTTATTAAAGTTTAAGGTGCTATTTGTTTTTTCTGAAAAGCTCTGCGCAAGCTCTTCTGTCTGCGTCACGCAGACCGCGCGCAAACATTGCAACACGCAGACCGTTTGTTTTTTCGAAGACGTTTCATTAAAAAACGTCTGCGCCGGCTCTTCTTGGTGCAGACTTTGCCCAGTCACTTCTAAGATCTTCTAAGGTCTGCAGAGAGTTAAACACCACCACCGCCCATCACCACAACCACCACATTTAATCACCACCGTCCACCACCCACTACCGTCCATCACCACCACCACCACCATCCACCGTCTATCACCACCACCCACTACTGTCCATCACCACCACCACCATCCACCACCCACCACCGTCCAACACTACCACCACCCACCATCATCGTCCGTACACCACCACCAATTTATTTTAAAAGTATGCATACGTTAAAAACAAAAAACCTTCCTTTTACTGACTGCAGAGATTTGGTCCACATCTTCTTCTACAGATGTCTGCAGATGTGGTCCGCAGACTGCATACATTTTACCTCTTAAAAACAACACCTAAATGCAGACTTACCCGAATTTAAAACATAATGACCAATGCTTAAAGCTAGTCGAAGTCTATACATGGACTCACAAAATGATTAAAGAAAAAATCTCCCACTTCAGTCAGTCAATCCTGACTCTTACATAAAGTATATTTCATGGATTGAAACTTATTAATATCAAATATATCAACGAAAGAAACCCTCCCGTATGCATCCCTAAGATGAATCTACAGAGAGAATAAATTTAGGTAACTCGTTGTGAATCAAAGTAAAAACCAACAACAATAACAAAAAAGAGAAAAACAAAACTTGTTCGATTTTGGACAATGTTAAGGTACCACAATATCTTCTGTTATAAACTTTACTAAAGTGATTGAAACATCAAACAAATGCTTCTTAAAATATGCTTGAAGTGAGGGGAATGATTCAAGGAATGGTGATGTTCTAAGATGATTGTTGATGGAAATCACCACAATCGATAATAAACATATATGGAGTATGAGTCAAAATGGTCTAGAACACTTGATGTAAATATGTAATACAGGTTGAAAAGACAAATATACCATTAGTGTGAGAGGCACATAGCTTACTTAACACTCAAATAGACAACCATCTGCTCTAGAGACCAACCATATTACCCGCCTACAAAACATTAGTCTAAGCTCGCAATTTTTCAAAGTTGGAACATCAAACCACAAATTAAGCATACCAGGGATGAGCTCCATACCAACTGATACCGAAAATCCCTAAAAATGGGTACCGTTACCGAAAATATCCGGTACCAGTACCGAAAAGGTTAAAAGTTAGTACCGAAAATCCCTAAAAAGGGTACCGCTACGGAAAATACCCGGTACCACAATCCACATGGACCATTTGTGTAACTTGCCCAAATCCAATGATGAAACTAGAACATTAGTAATACAACAAAAACAAAACAATAAGGGGGTTAAAGTGTAACACTACCCCTTTTTATACTACCATACATACCAAAACCATAAAATCTCATTCTTCACACCTCACCAGCTCACCCCAACCAACACCGCCGGCGGAAGCGGCACCACCACCACCACTGCCATCACTTCCACCAAACTCTCAAAACACTCACAGATATATGTACATAATAATTCATATCAATACACAAACACAACCTCATATATCACATATCACATATCTATAGATGAGGTGTAAGAAACACAACACCGATCTCAGCAGCATCAACGGCGTCTGCGCTTCTTGTCTCCGTGAACGCCTATTCAAACTAATCCTCGCTCAGAAACAAGCCGAAGCCCAGGACCAATCACAGAACCACTGTAATTCAAACACCAATCCGCCGCTACAGCGTTCTGTTTCTCCGTATATCAACCACCGGAAATCCGTACAGCAACAGAATTCTGTTACAACCGTCCAACAACCTTCTAACAAACCTCACCTGAACCACAGCCTCTCAGATCAAGGGTTCTACAACTCACCGCAGATAGCGGTTACTTCCGGCGGTTGCATCGGCGGTGCTACTGCAACTTCATCGAACAATAAGAAGAAGAGTTTGATTAGGTTTTCAACGTTTTCAAACCTGTTCAGGTCTAACGGACGTGACGGAGACTCCGATTCGATTCACGGAGCTTCCGTTTCCACTTCCGGCGAGCCGAGCGGCGCCGCTGGTAAGCCGACGTCAGTGACGTCATCTCCGTTGTGGTTCTCGAACGTTCGTCCAGTTTCTGATCGTCGTCAGAAGAATAAATCGGTTTACGTAACCGAATCTTCATCATCCGCCGCTGTACGGAAGCAACGGTGTGTTGTTCGAGATCGAGGAATGTCACCGGTGAGAAACTCCGATGACGGTGGTGAAGAGGATTTCAGTGACGGATCAAGCGGTTACGAATCGGCGGAGGTGGAGTCCTTTAAACAGACGCCGAAGAAGACGCAGTCGCATCCGACAGTCCGGCGCGGCAGCGCACAGCGGAGTGTTTCGGAGTTGATTTTCTGTTTGAGTCCGTTAGTGCGTGCGAGTCCTAGTCGGTTATGGAACGTGAAAGGAAAACCACCGTTGGACGGCGGAGTTAACGGCGATATACGGCCTCATATATCTAATGTTAAATCGTTCTATGCTAATAGATCACGGAAGCTTGCTGATTTCGGGAGGTCGCATCCACACCGTTGACTTTCATAGTTTCACCACCTTTTGGTATATTATTTCGTGTTTCTATTTTATTTTTGTTAATTCTGTGTTAATAACTTAATATACTTTTTTTAAAAGTTTTTGTGAATTATGATTTTGTTACAGCTTTAGGTCGAATTAGTGAATTACTATGAAAAATCTGAATTAATTTAAAATTTTGAAGCCCATCTTGTTTAAACTTTTTGAATTACACGAGGTTAATACATAAGACAAAGTTGTTAAATCATTTCATATTTTAATAATTATTAAATCAGATGATTGGATTTATTTATAATAATTAATGTTGATGTTGATGTTGCTTGAGATAATTTGTTTAGGGTTTAAAATATTTGTAATATAATATGGATGGTCATCGTGAAAGCAACTTGAAATCGACATGTTTGGTTTGATTTGGTTAAAAAAAACTAAGAGGCCAAATTGGAACTGTTTAGTTTACGATTATGATCAAAATTGACCTGAGAAGTGACTAATTATGTGACAATGTGTTATTATTTGTTAACATCATTTTTCAAAATTTGAAGAAAACGGTTGACCTAATCTGCCGAAAAGGTAAATTAGAGTGTATTGAAAGCGTAAATTACATCTAATCTATTGAAGACGTAAATTTGAGAGTGTAGTAAAAAGGTAAATTAGACCTAATCTATTTTAAAGGTAAATTACACATAATCTATTTATTGAAAAGGTAAATTTGAGAGTGTAGTGAAAAGGTAAATTAGACCTAACCAAAAGTAAGGCATGTAAAAAACTGATAATATTCAATATACTCAACTAAAACGTACAAAAGTCAATCAAACTATTATAAATTTAACACATACTAAACAATGACTTCACGGCTGTGATAAAGCATTTTTCTTAATATGAACTATCACAAGAACGAGATATCTATCTCAACAGATCTCTCACGAGACTACTCACAGACTTCAACAGTTGAAATCCGAACTGTGCTAATGAGAACTCAACAAAGCGAGAGAATAAATATGACAAAGTTTGACCGATGATTGAAAGGACGAGATGGCTAATTCGAGCAACGCATATCTCCATGTGAGCTCTCCCTTCAACAACTGAAGTCGTTCCTCACTTTATTTTTGAACAAAAATTCCTAGGTTTTCTAGGATATATACACCACACCCGCAGAAGTACACGACTTAATTACAACCACGATGTCCCCCTTCGAGACTCCTCGCTATCATGTAAGTCCTTATTCATAAATTTACAAACTAGTCTTCCAACTTTTAGAATTCATTCTTCGGACCCATAAGAATACACTTAATTAGACATGTAAGCCCTCCAAGTCTTTGCTAGCTTCCTAGAAGTCTTTGCAGTCAGCAACATTGCTTCCAATCTCCTCGTAATGTAGCATGCTCATATCTGAACCCCCAATCTGGACTACGCTCGAACACTCGGAATTATAACCACTCAAACAAGCGTGCACTCCCGCACCTCCTAATTTGTTCGATGTATATCATAATTCCCTTTAATCACCAAGTTAATCCCGATTACACTAAAATAACTAACATGTTCACTGGAGAGATGTGGGTGGCGGTGATATTGTGAAATAGTTAACATTGTGGCGTTCGATTCTCAAAACTCCAAAGGCAGTAGACTATTACTTCTTGAACTTTGTTTCATTGTAAACTATTATGATAACAACTCTATTTTGAAAACCAATAAAAACTAAAAATAATCTGGTTACGTGAAATATGGATAACTTGTCACATAAAATCATAAAAGAATACAATTTTATTAATTATTATTATACAAACTGAATTTCAATGTTTATTACATAGATTGACAACTAAGGTAAACAGAGGCGCAGCTTTCAAGGGGCCGGAGGCGCCCGACCCCTGAAACTCTTCGCTCAGTAGTGTTATGTATGTACGTTTCGTACAGAATATTTAGGTATATACATTTTCGACCTCCCGGTTTTCTATAAAAAAAATACTTATATAGAATTTTTAGTTTCGGTAACTTCCGACCCCCGGTGAAGATTTTCAAGCTTCACCACTGAAGCTAAAGCTAATAATACAAACAAGAGACTGTTGAAACTTTCTTTAAAATTGTTAAAAGCTTTTAAGCTTTTCTCTAATAGTCTAATATGTAATATAATAAAAGTTAGTGATATAGAAATGAAAATGAAAGATTTGGAAAATATAGTACTTTAAAAGATAACAGAATCTGATAAAATATGAAATTAAATAAACGTCGAACAAAAAGATGCACGAAACAAGGGATAAAAGACAACGTGCATAACTTTTACGGAAGGTGACCGTTTAATCTAGCCAATTCAAATTTTGTCTTATTTAGATTAGAAACATAATATTGATTATGAAAGTGAGTTAAAAGTTATCTTTAACTAGGTTTAACACCCGCCGCGTTGCGGCCGGGGTTACAAATTTAGAACAATAGAAGAATTATACGGCGCGTTACGACGGTGTTCGGTTTCACAGAAAGTAGAAGCCAATTGTTTGTTACGTTCTGCCTAGTACGATCAAGGTTAAATGGTTTCATTCTATATTTGACTCAACTCCCAAATCCTGATTTTAAGGCAAGCCTGAGGAGCAAGACTCACCGAAAAATAATGTCGTCACCACACATCGTGGGCTTCTCTTCTATGACTTGTGTACCATTAGGGTTTTATCATTGTTTCTTATCTGTACAATATATGAGTATGTCCCACCATCAAGTTGATTTTGTTAGTTTGAAGTAGTATAATCTAACTTTTTATCTAAGGATGATTGTTAATTCATTTACAATAAAAGTTTAACAAAAAAAATGAAAGGGAAATTACTCGAATCGGGCTTTTGGAAATGGCCTCTGACTTAATGAAGTTTCTGGATGAGGTTAAGTCAGTTGGACCAAAATGACAGTTATAAAAAGTTTTTAAACCCACAGGATATAAATAAAAATTTTGGACTATACCGACAAAACTGTTCAAACCACATTTAGTTAAATATTATGTTTATTGAACTTAGTGTAGGAGTGTATAATTAATGTAATAATGACAACCGCATGATGTTGTATGTAAGTCGAAATCAGTAGGCCCTTTTTTTCCAATTTCTTTTCCAAATCTCAATAATTTTACTTTTCCGAGACATGTAGGTGTAGTCCATTTTTATCATCTTTTAGCAACCCTTTTCTCAATTTTTTTTAACTATCCCTTTTGGTCTGAGTCTACAAAGTCCAAGTCCAACTCTTTCACCCTTTTGGTCAATTCAACGTATTTTGGTACCCACCTGGTTTGTCGCTAATGCATTTTGACAACCCAGACCCAAACTCCAATTAAACCAAAAAAAGCTTCCCAAATGTCATACGATTCCTACATAACCATTGCCGACCATCACTCACCATTACCCACCATCGTCCTCCGTTCACACCTTCACCATTACCGGCCATCACTCAAAACCAAAACCTAGTAAACAAAACTAAAAAAACGAAAAGTAAAACCAAACTCAAAACCGAAAACATAGGCTCAGAGTTCTTTAAAGAGGCAGTTGCAAAGGGGTTGCAGATTTAGACCTACCATCCAACATCTATGCATGCCATTTTTATTAATGTTAAAAAGTAAATTTCTCAACTCATCATAGCTAGAATCATAATCGACACTGACACCGGCAACGTGGCCGGCTTCGCACCTCAATACCATCAAGCATAAACCACTTGGCACAAACCACAACACCAAACCGACATCGGCGCCGGCAACGTCACCGGAGGTGTGGGATTTTATACCCAAAAGAGGGTACAAACCTTAAGCCAAATGTACAAACCCATTCATGCATAAAAGACTTCCCAAACATCATAAACCCTAAGCCAAATGTACAAACCCTTTCATGCATAACAACCACAATACCAAACCGAAGCATAACAACCACAACACCAAACCGACAACACCGGTGGACGTTGTAAACATGAGACAATGGCACCGTCACAGAGATCTCAACAACATGATGCAAAAAAAACCACGAAAATCCACATAAATAAACACAACACCAAACCGACAACGACGGCGGACGGTGTAAACATGAGACAATAGGAAGGTCACCGTTACCTCAACATGAAGCAAAAGCCACGAAACCAACATAAATCAAAAGAGGACGTGCTAACTTGAGGGGAACTAATTATAGAGAGAGAAAGAAGAGAAGAATGAATATGAGAAAGAGTGTGAATGAGAGAGATATGTGGGTTTTGTACCCTTATTTAAGTACAACCCAAAAAGCCATGAGTTCAATTGATAACATGGATAAAACACTAATAAAGCATGATGTACAACACCAAATAGCCTTTTCATGTTGCAAATTTATAATTTATAATACTATATTTAGATTTAAAGAATAATAATAAAATTTAACATATTTGTTTTTTTTTTTTTTCTGAAAGTCAAATTTGGATCACTGGTTAATTACTGTAGTATTATCGTACCACCAGTGAAACCACCCGATCATATCCATCTCCACTAGGCATAATGCTTATAAACCAATTCAAAAGGAAACCAAATAAATATGGAAAAAATCCCTTTGTTGGAATCGAACCCTAGACATATTGGTCTCAAAGTCTTGTCCCAACCCCAAGATGACATTAGGCTATAGTGTTATGCACAACATATTTGTTTCTAACAGATATATTGAGTTGAAAAAATAAATAACTGATAAATCAATAAATAACCAATGATTCGGTTAACCATTTTCAAAACACATATTTTATGGTTCGATTTCGGTTGTGGCGTCGTGTGTCATAACCAAACAAATAACCGATGGCAGAGGTGCATAAATCGGCTTCAAACACTAAACCGGTTTAGGTTGATCCACGAAAAATCAACAACCTGTTCGAGTTATTTCAGTTTGTTGACCCTTTATTTATGGGTACTAAAGTTCAAACCAATTTCAAGAGGTAGGATTATAAACTGGGCCTAAACCTACGGTTTCTATCAGCCTCAATCCGGTTACAACCGGTTTAAGTTTGGGTTGACATTCGGTTTCAGTTCACAAATAGTAATTTTTACATCTCTAACTAATGGTGTGTTTTCATTATGACTTGTGCCAAAGTGATATGTTATGCTTTGGTTTAGATGCTTATTTTTTTGGTGTTAGACAGTGGTGGTTCATTTTAGACGAAGGAATCAGTGCGATAAAAGGAAGAAGAAACAAAAATTTATAGTTTTTTTTTTTTTTTACAATAAAAAGGAGAAGAAACCTATATCGTTAATTTTTTTTATCAATGATTCAAATACTTTTAAAGCTTTTACCATTTACCTACATAGGATTAGTTTATTAATTGTGAACAACTCTATTAATAGTGAACCATAAGAAATTAATCCTAGCCCTTCATTATCAATACACAAGTGTAAATCAATGACCAGAATTTGATGATGAAAATACACTAGTGTATTTTATGTTTGATAATGTAAATCAATGGTCCGGATTTGTTCACTTAGTTCACAAATATACTATTATTCACTCTAGAACCCTACCCTACATACATATATATCATATAGATAAAACCCATTAAATTAAATTGCCCCAAGTAAGACAAACCTAAAATGAATCTAACCATACCGGACCATTATTCCATATATAAATTAGCAAGTTATATGTGTATCATGACTTATACATTATGCTTTGGGCATTTTACAAAAAAAAAAAAAAAAAAAAAAAAAAAAAAAAAAAGTTGATTTTTTACTTTTAACCCAAAGGTTTTTATCTTTTACAATTTTAACTCTACATAATTTTTTTTTAACTTTAAGCCAACACTTTTCATTATTTGCAATTTAACTTCAAAACTTTTTTCACTTATACATTTTATCTTTTGCAAGTTTTCGTTTTACGTATAGTTCTAAATTTTTCGAGTTAATACGACGCAACGTGCATGTGTGGTTCAACGTTTTTACCTCTATTTTTCCATGTTTGACAGGTTCGTCGCAACACGCATATCCTAGGTCGAGTCAGTGTTGGTGGTCGATGAGGGTTGTGTGATATTAGTAGTATTTGACACCGTTTTACGCACCGCCGCAACGCGGGGTGTGCTTTGGAGGTTTTCAAATAAAAAATGGTTATGCATATGGTAGTTATAACGTTGGCTTTGGAGGTTTTCAAAAAAAAAATTTGATTTTTTTTTACTTTTCACCCAAAAGTATTTCATAAATTACTTTTAACCCAAAACTTTTTTATTTTTTGCAATCTATCCTCATAACGTTTTTTACTTTCAACTTTGGTCCTTTATAGTTTTCATTTTCCGCAAATTTTTCGTTTTATGCTTGATCTAAATTTTGTGACTTAACACATCGCAACGTGCGTGTTTGGTTTAACGTTTTTACGTTTCGTTCTAAATTTTGCGAGTTATCATGACGCAATGTGCGTGTGTGGGTGAACGTTTTTACATCGTCTCTTTTTCCCCGTTTGACAGGTTTAACATAACGTGCGCGTCCTATATTGACTTGGTTATAACTAAAGAATCACCGCGGCACGGCGGGTCGCAATCCTAGTTTTATATATTTAAGAACGGAACATAACCAAACTGATTGGGTACACATTTTCAATGCCCGAAACTTTCGCTTATGGTTTGTTTGGTTATGAGATAAAACCAACCCGAATGGCACACACCCTACTGTAATCTAACTCAAATTGATGAAGGTTTTTTCTAAACGGAAAAAGTTGTGCAATTAAATGAGACACGAAGTGTCAATGACGATTGTCGGGATGAAATTGTTTGATATGAAGAGACATTAATAGATGCTCTTCTTATCAGAAGTGAAAACATGACATCCTACATAATCATTACCATGTGATAAATTGTTGCATATTGAATGAGACATTACTACTTTGGGTTTATGTCATTTCTTTTACTTGGTTTTTAGCTTATTCTTGAAGATTTTTATTTATTTTGTTTGAAATAAATTTATACACACACCATTTACGTTGCATGTTCATTTTTTTAGTTAGAAATATGAGAAAATGAAAGGGAGAGAAAAGACAGGGGTATAAAAACATTATTGTTTTCATGGAGTTAAAACACAGAGAACTAAATAGAAGGGAAGTGGACAAGTGGTCCTCAAGGGGCCTGTTGTGGTGGTAAGACGTATCCTCTCTATCTAAGACGTGGAGGGTTCAAAACCTACAAAATGCATATCTATGAGCATTCAGTAGTATGTTTGTTTGACGTTCAAAAAAAGGGAAGTGAAGGAAATATAGACTAACACACAAGCAATGAGTGTCGATCCGATTGTCCTAAAGAACAACTGGAACAAGGTTCGACATCTTCTATTTGGATGGTAGTTGCTATAGTTCTCTTCAAGGAGAGGTTCCTCTCAATCTTGCTAGTAAGTTGGGTAGTTTTGTTTCCTATCTTTCTTCCATTTCATATTGTACCAAAATGTCCCAAGGTTCGTACATAGTAGGAGGAATTGCACATGAAAGTAATGTACTACATACATATAAGGAGATATTGTACACAAAGGTAACACACTATAGAATATAGGTGCATAAAGGGAAAATTGCAAAAACTAGTGATAGATAGCGTTTAATATCTCTATCTTGAAGATGCATATAATCATTACATTTCATACGATTTACCCTAATTATGATTTTAAGTAGGCTGAGATAAAAGCTATCTTGTTGTGTATACGAAATTAACACCTTTTATTTTTTTTTATACGCGTAAGTAATTTAAAAAAAAAGAGATTATAAGTATGTAATAAAGACAAGTCTAGCTCTGATATTAATTTATCAATAACTAAAAATAATCGAAATTAAAAAATCTGGTAATTTATCAATCCATAAACATTGTAAAATCAAAACTCCAAAAAAATATCTTGTTGCTAAAACAACTTGTAAAATTATATATAATCATGTAAATTATATAGATGATAGACTATAATAGACATTCTCCAGTCTCCACATATACATTTACAACGCATGCGACATCGTATTGGTCGTGTAATCATCGTTGACATTTTGTTGGATCCATGATATGTTGTCCTGTGAGTCAAATTGAACTTTTGACTTTTGAGATGAGTTAGCCAATTATAAATGAAATTGGTTTTTTCATATTTAATATAAAGTATATTTGAAAAGATATTCTCCATCGTTTAAGATGTTATATTATATACCTTTGAAGTTTTAATTTTATAACTATACTAGTATTTACGACCCGCGCTTTGCGGCGGGACTGTTAAACCGAACAAATAGTAGACGTAAAAACGTTGAACCATACACGCGCGTTCCAACGTATTAACTTGCAAAAATTAAACTGAAACATAAAACATCGAAAAGAAAAACTAAGTTGACATAGCACCCCGTGCATTGCGATAGAGCCGTTAAACTGCAAAACAAAATAATGTAAAAACTTTGTACCACACTCGCGCGTTGGGGGTGTTAATTTGTAAAATTTAGACCCAAAAGTAAAACGACGAATTTTTAAAAGATGAAAAGTGAACAAAGTTGAAAATAAAAAAGTATTGGATAAAAAAACTTGTGACAAAAATAAAAAAGACAAAAAGGTATAGGTCAAAAAAGTGTAAAATATTGAATTACACCTCTTAGTTACAAACCAAAAATTGGTAAAAAGAGGAATATATGAACTAATGGTTCAATGGACCAATAAACAAAAAGAAAAATGAATTGTGCATTAGTTAGTTGTACACATTGCTTTTATCTACATATACATATATAAATGAGATGGATTTGGGCTATGTGGCCTTTGTATTTGGCCATCTAGGCTGATGTGGCAATTTGGTTTAGGAGGGAAATCCCATTTTGCTTTCTACAATCACGATTCCAAGTAAAAAGAGGCGGGATCCGAATTGAGTTGGGTCGGGTTTTTCGAATTCGGGTCATAGTATATATTTCCTTTTTTTTCTCATTCTTCTTGCACACACTTTACAAACCCTAAAAAACTAAGTTGCATCCTCTCTCCTATCACCACCACCAAGATCCTCAATTCTAAACCATAGCCAAACCTCTGCAACATCATCTTCTTCACACAAATCAATCCTATTAACCAATCAAAGGTATGTTTCTATGTTTTTGATTTTATTGTTTCTGATTTCATTGTTTTACGATTGTAATCTACACAATCGATCCTAAATCTGCTTTATTTATGTTATTCAATTCTATAGAAACTTGATTTTATAAAGATTGTGTCGAATGCATTTAATTTCTTCTTTGTCCTAAACTTTGTAGATCTGATCATAAAAATTGAAGGTATGTTGTTTTAATTTGTTGTTTATCTATTGTGTATCTTTAATCAAGCGATTGAACATTTATCTTTTTGTTTTTTTGCAAACAAAATCAAGATCAAAGGTTTTATTATCATCATCTACATTTATCAAAGTTACTGATTTTTGTTGATTTTGTTTTTCATGTGGAACCCTAAATCTTGGATAAAATCGGACTCCGATCATTCGTGAAACAACAGAAGTTAGTTAAATGTTATAGTTGTTTTCTTTTTTTTAAGTTTGTGTAGATTTGATTTTAACCTTTCTGTTCGGTATTTTTTTTTTCAAAAATTAAAAACATATGTTCTGAATGTTTTATGGTTTGTTTTTCTAATGGTAAACCCTCAATCTTTTGTGACAATTGGACTCGAATTGTTCGTCGACTAAAACAGGTTAGTTCATATTCTTTGATTTTTCAGTTATCATTTGTTCAATTTAGCTTTAAAGAAACATTTAATTTCTTTTTAAAATTTATTTTTTTCCTATAAATAGACTATTGTTTTTTAAGGTTAATTTTTGAAATTTGAATTATAAGTCTGTTTCTTTAATTAGACATTGTTTCTATAAATATGTAACGGTTATATTTTTTTTTTTAAAATTGCTTACTTCCTTTGCAGTTATATATATTTATTTCTGAACCGAGTCTGTCCTCCATAGTTTTTTTCTGATGTGCGTATTTCTGATTCGATATTTTGTTCGAATTATGATAGTTACTTATGTATTTTTTTTTTCAATACGAATGTTAGTTTTATATATTTCTATTAAAAATACAACAATTGAATATATCTTACACACGATAAAACATAACAGTCAAATTACCAAATAAGTTGATGTTTGAATTTGTATGTTGACTTATTTCTAGATGTATATCTTATATTTTTATTAAATATCTAATATAATTTTAGGAAACTTATAAATATGTATAATAATTAACAAAACAATGATAATTTATTTATGTTAAATTATTTGGTCGATTTTGTCTATTCGTAATTTCAAAAGTTTTGTAAAGTAATATTTTCATTTATAATGCAATAACATATCAAAGTTATTTTAGATAAATTTGTTTCTTTGTTAATTAACAATCATATTTAAGTAAAATGGAAACTACAATAGAATGACAAATAATTTTGATGTAGATAATTTATTTTTTTATCAAAATATATATAATATTTGTTTTGTTATATGGTATTACACTTTTAATTAATTATTTAACGATCATTTGTTGAGTACTAATAAAAAAATCCTTATTTTGATTGTCACAGTTTTCTATTTGCAATTGAGGTTTTGTTTTGATCAAAGTTGAGTTATGCAGGTAAGTGTTCAATCTCATGTTAATTTGAAAACGGCTCAATCTTAAGCTTTAATATCTCGAGTAAATGTGATGTGTATTTATGTTACTTAATAACAGGTAAATGGGGGATATCTACAAATTTTGATGGTACACGGCTTTTCATTAACGACAATTTTGATCAGATGCTGACATTCAAGGAAAAGTTAGCAAAATTTATTATTTTAATTCTTCTAATTGTATCAACTAAATTTTTATTTATATTTTGTTGTTCATTTTAGATTATGGTTTCATTTATATTTTAACTACTATCAGAATCTTAATACGCTTTCATTTATATTTTAACTACTATCAGAATCTTAATACAATGTTGGGTCGAAGATGCTGGAGAATGAACTTAAGCGTAATTTGGATGCCGTTTATGATGTGGATTTATGTTCTTCTCAGTCTTCCACTAAACCGCGTATGGGTGATTGTGAGAACAATGAAGGTTTGTATTTGAAAGCAAAGCTGGAAAAGTAGTCTCAGGATTTAATAGTCATTTCAGATTTTTCAAAGATTTTCTGATGTTTTATTTTGTTTAATCTTTGTCGGAACATTTATTTCAGTACTTGATGTTGGGTTTGATATTGATTTTCGTTTATTATCGTCGTATCAATAACAGATGATTTGTTTCCATTAATGTTTATTAAATTTCGGGTTCTTTATTGCATTAGCATTCAAACCTTTTATTTTTATTACATATAAATTGAATAGTTTTATGTATTAAATTATTTTACATTAATTATGTTAGTATTTTTTTAATAAATAATTAAATCAACCGTGAATGTGTACTTAGAGTTATTATTATATGTAGATCCCAACAAGGTTTACTAAAATAGTTTATAATTTATTTAAATTCCAAACTTTTAATTATAGATGTAATGGATTTAAGTATAATATTTCATATTTAAATTAGTTAACATAATCAACTTTAATTATATAGAGTTTCTAAAATTGTTTCTAAACATATATGTTAATCAATTATAGTAACAATTATAGGAACTACTACATACTATTGTTAACTTTTTTTAACGTTTTCATGTGAATCTATATATATATATATATATAAATGAGATGTGATTTGGGCTAGGTGGCATTGGATTTGGGACAATTTTGCTGATGTGGCAACTCATTTTTTTTAGTTTAGGAGGGAAATCATATTGGACACGGGATCCGAATAGAATTCGGTTCGACCACATGATCCAAATGGATCCTTTATATCCTAATTTCATTCCATCAGAACTCTTCATCTATTCTCTCTAAACCCTAGCCGACAACATCATCTCCTTCTTCATTCGTCTTATTGAATCCTCTTCTTCAATCGTCGTCTGTAAATCAAACCATCAGGTAATCTTTATTTTTGTTTAGTTGCTCTTCTCGATTGGAAGAGCTTTTTTTTTATTTTGTAGGTAACTTTATCTTCTGGTATCACCCAATATGCTTCATCATCATGTTCTTTCGTTCAAGAATCTTTCATCAAAATCCAAAATATGCTTCTTTTGTTCCTTCGATTGATCTTGATAATCACAGGTATGTTGTTCAATCATTCAGTAAGACAAACCCTAATTACACAATCAATAGCACCCTTCAATCTTTCCTTTATCTCTCTTCTTTGCAAATGTATGTTCTAAATTTCATTCATCTATGATTTTTAGTGTTAATCTCTTCCCTTTTCAATCAGGTATTTAAAGATTTTATAATCGAATCTTTTTTTATTTGGGAATTTTTGTTTGGTTTTGGATTCGTGGCAATGATTTACTATGAACAATGCTCGATCGCGGAATCCTTTTGAATCTGTTCAACAATGGTAAGTTTGTTTGTTATGATTTTTATTTTTTTTTATTTTGTTATTTAGAATACTGTTGATTCATGTATGGATTTAAAAGGATTAGGGGAAATTATCCCATTAGAATTCAAGTTTTAGCTTCTTTTCCAACTTGTGAACTGTTTGTTTGAAGCTTTAGTGTGAATTAGAGCTTTGGCTATCCATTTAGATCATATGATATACGTTTTGTTCATGATTTACCATGTTATGAATCTGATTTTATTTTTTTATTTTTTGTGAGTAATCGATACGCCCAATCGCCACTAAATGGGATCCACTAAAATAAAATTTTTCATGGTCAAATTGCATAGTCGATTGTTGATTGTGGATCAATGAAATAGGAATTGATTTGTATTGTCTGGTTTATCATTTTTTGTTTTTCAAAAAAATTGATTGTTTAGGTTTTTTTTTCATTATTGTGATTGTTATTTGCTTGAAAGTACACCCACAAGTATTTGTTCATTATTGTTGCATTTATGCGTCTTTTTGATGTTTATTAAAATTATAAAACTAGGCTTGCTTTCATCAATTAATCTTTTTTACATTAAATAAATTGCAATGAAACTGAAATGTGATTTTCTTCATTTTGTTGATTTATGTAAATAAGGATTCATGATGTCATGTCACCGGTTCATGTTTTTTCATGAATGTTACTGATAGGTTTGAGTATAGTTTCAGGTTCGAGATGTATGTCTTATTGTGTATCGTAACTCAATATGCTTGAAATGAGTTGGGTATGTTTTTCTACTATAGAAATAATGATTAATATCTAAAATTTGGACCTTGCTCCACGATTAGTAATTGTTTTGAATTGAAAGTTTTTCATTTTTAAAGCTTGATTCTTATTGTTTCATGTCAGAATCTTTGCTCCACGTTTCTATTGTTTTGTTTGAAGCTTGATTGAATATCATATTTGTTCTTGGAGTTTAATGGTTTGATCCTTGATGTTTGACAATTGAATTTTGGATCATGATAACGGTTCGGTGCTATCCATCCGTTTGTTCCAAAATTATTATTGTTAATTTTTATTTCCTTATTTAGAGGATATATAATAACTTGATTTTAAATTCAAATTTTTGATTTGGAGTATAATATGGAAGTAAACGATTTGTAGTTAATAACATTAATTGAATTTCCTTTTTAGGTGGGTTCAATGTACCTAGACATGTTAATGGTTTAAAATTTTGAGTTTTATATATCATTTTGATTAAATTCTTCCAACATATTATAGTAATTTTAAATTTAAATTATATTTGATTTATTTTTAAATAAAGTTACCTGAAATAGAAGTTGACTACATTCATTTTTTATAATTGCTAATTATCCTAATTTTTAATAAACTTTAATCAACAATTATTGGTTTCTATATAGCTAATTAGATTCAAATTATTCAACAATCATATGAAAAATATTTATTGGTTGTTACATATATGTTTTAAATCATTAAAATTAAATTTTAAGCTTATATGTTTTTTGTTTCGATTCATAGGAAATACCGTATGATTTTGCAAGCTTATTTGGCTGATAATTTCCTTATTTAGATGATAGATAATAACTTGATTTAAAATTCAAAATTTTGAATTGGAGGATATTATGGAAGTAAGCGATTTAGAGTTAATAACATTAATTGGATTTCCTTTTTAGGTGGGTTCAATGTACAAAGACATGTTAGTGGTTTAAAATTTAAAATTCTATATATAATTTTGATTAAATCTTCCAACATATTATACTAAATTTAAATTTAAATTATATTTGACTTATTTTTAAATAAAGTTACCTAAAATAGAAGTTTAATATATTCATTTTTTATAATTGTTAATTATCCTAATTTTTAATAAACTTTAATCAACAATTATTGATTTCTGTATAGCTAATTAGATTCAAATTATTCAACAATCATATTAAAAATATTTATTGGTTGTTACATATATGTTTTAAATCATTAAAATTAAATTTTAAGCTTATATGTTTTTTGTTTCGATTCATAGGAAATACCGTATGATTTTGCAATCTTATTGTGGGAAGGAAAAGTTCCATATGGTCAATGTCTTGAACTTATTGATGATGACTTATGCAACTACAGGAGTTTGAATCTTTTTCAAACACAAGAGGTAAGTTTAATTTTATCGTTTTTGGTGTTTTTTGATCCGGTATAATGATAGTCAATTATTATTTTAAATTTATATTTTTATTTTGAAGTAAACCATTATTGTGTGTGATTTTATATTTTTAATTTCGAAGTCAATCATTATCTTAAATTTAAATTTTGAAGTTTGCCATTAATGTGTTTGATTTTAAATTTGGAAGCCAATCATTTTCTTAAATTTAAATTTGGAAGTAAACCATTAATGTGTTTCATCCATTTAGCCATTCCTTTTTCAATTAACTTAATTCATCTTTAGGGTATGTTTGGTATGGGGTAATGGAATGTACGGGGGAATGGAATGGACGAGGTAATGGAATGGATGATGTAATGGAATTGATCATTACCATTCCATGTCTTGTTTGATTACCATGTGAGAATGGAATGAACCAAAACTTTTTGTTGTTTGGTATGCGAGAAAAGACGAAGGAATAAAATCGGATGGCGGTGGTCAATGATGGGCGGCGATGGTGGGTGGTGCTAGGGGGAAGTTGTAGCGGCGGCGGCGGTGGTGGGTGGAGACAGCGGCGATTGGAGACGGCGACGGGCGGTGACAGTGGTGGTGGTGGGTGACGGTGAAGGTGGGTGGCGGTGGTGGTCAGAGGTGGTAGCGGTGGCGACAGTGGTAGCAGGTGGTAGCGGTGGTGGTGGTGGTGGTGGTGGTGGTGGTGGTGGTTGATAGCGATGGCAGAGGTGGGTGGCGACGACGGTGATGATCGGAGGTGGCAGCAGCAATGGTGGTGGCGATGATCGAAGGTGGGTGGTGGCGTTGATCGGAGGTGGCAACGACGATGGTGGATGGCGGCGACGGTGGTGGCGGGGATGGAGATGGGTGTCGGCAACGACGGTGGCGGGTGACGGCGGTGGCGGGTGGCGGCGAAGGTGGGTGACGGCGGCGGATGACAGTGGTGGTAGGTGGTGGCAACGGTAGTGGGTTGTGGTGTTGTTAATGAATGATGAAGATGGAATGGAATGAAAAAAAAAACAAGGGGGAGAGATGGAATGATTTTGAGGGAATGAAATGCATTTTGGAATGAGCGATTCCATTCCATCGACCAACCAAACACTCTTTTCTTCATTCCCTCTCAATGGTTCATTCCATTCCACCTCTCATTCCTGCATACCAAACGCTACCTTAATGTGACAGAATTGATGGAGTGATATAAGAAGGTTTCTTTGTTAATTGATTATTCTCTTCCGCTTACAGGGGATGGCGCTAAGGTAATTAACATCAAAATTCTATATTTCTATTACTTGAATTCTCTTGCTTTATAATTTCTTTCAATGTATTATTTTGTGTTTTGACTTGGATATAAAACATAATGTGAAGGTATATTTTAAACTTATTTTACCGAGTTTTTTTATTTGGATTGCAGAATAAGTGCTTTGATGAACTAATAGGTGTTTGGATTTTGTGTTTACTTTGCTCTGCATAGGGCTCCTTCAGTTTTTTGTATTCTTTTACTTCGCTCAGTAATTCTTCTATTTTCAAGATAAGAATACAGGCTGCATCTGCATTGGCTACCCTACCAACAATAGCGGATAAATCGGTAATAACAAAACTATTGAGATAAGTTTTAAAGTTTATTGAGAAATATTGATTGTGTTTCTATAAATACTTTACCGTTTAATTTTGTAAAAAACCTTCATATTTAATTTTCAGATATGGATCCCATGAACAACAGTCCTTCATTTTTAAAGCTTATTGAGGAAGATGACCCGATATTTTTGGTATGGTTATTGGTATTCTAAATACTAATCAAATTTTTAGTAAACTGATGTTTGTCTTTTTTTTTTTAAACTCATAGCAAGTACCTAATGACTTTGCTTCAATGATTTGGGGAGACCAACCACCTTACAAAGATTCAGTTAAGATTGTTGATGGCAACAAGTTATGGTTTGTAAGACTGAAAAAAAACTGATGTTGGCCCTGTTCTTGCTAATGGCTTCACCAAAGTTGTTCGGGATAGTTGTATAAGAAAAAATAACTATCTTATGTTTCAGTCATTTGGACAATCATCATTCTTTCTAATGGTGTTTAAATCATTTGTTCATCAATACTGCTTTATATCCAAAATCACACCTGACGAAGACGTTATTGTAAGTAGTATATTATACAATCAGTATGATGAATAATGTTTTCTTTCTGTATATTGGTTTTTAAATTAATTTTTAATTATCACTGCCTATGCAGGTCATGGCTGATGAATTTTGGAGGCAATTTTATGGGAAAATTTTCAAAGGTGGTCAATCAACTCTTTATTTAGGAGATAGATTTTGGAACGTTAAGATGGACGGATTAACTGACAACTGTGTTTTTACTCATAGATGTTCTGAGATGGTAAACGATCTTGCCTTAGACAGGCGATCTATCTTTGTCTTTTCAATGGTTGGAAATAAAATTTTCGAGCTTTCAGTCTTTAATCATCAAACCAGTACTCAAATTCACCCGCGAACTTCGCGGGTCTGAAAATTTAATCTGCATTTGAAAACGCCTCAATCTTAAGCTTCAAGATCTCGAGTAATACAATTTACATTATTTTTTTCCTTTATATTTTATAAATATTACCTAATTTTGTTAATCTGAAATTAATTGCCTATATTCTTTTTTTAGAGATGTTGAGGTTGATTTAACTCTTTGGGATGATTATGCGAAGGACATATGTTCATACATGCTTAGTCAAGATCTTGAAGCCTATGTTGTCAAATCTGTTCATTTTGGTGCTGTTAAAACCTAAAAAGGTATCTTATTAAGTCTAAGATTTAAAAATGTATCTTATTAAATTTCCCATCATAAAAAAACATTCCATTTATAATATCATTTTATATATATTACAACATACATCTCCATTACATATCAACTTTCATTCTATTCTTTGGTTTCTTCAACCAGGTATTTTGAAAAATTCTTAAGTAATACACAATCTCTTTTTCATGTATCAATACAAACTAATATCATTTATGTTTTATTATACGTTTCCATTTTACTAGGTGTTTCGTATAATGGATCAAATTCCGTTTGATGTTGTGATCATGGAAATTTTTGTATCAATACAAACTAATATCATTTATGTTTTATTATACAAAAACAAGTCATTTGGATACAATGTTTATTTGATCAATAAAGACACATGAATATTTTTTTACACAAACAATTTGAATTTCCAAATTAATATATTTTTAAAAACAAACAAATTGAATTTAAAACCATCAATGACGTAACCGTGAGTACTTTCTTATATTTTTAAAATCAAAGTAGGTAAAAATTTAAGGTTTCGAATTTGTTAATAAACTAAACATTAATAATTTATATTTTATCTTTATTATTTCCCGTTTGTTAATATCTATTTATAAAATATTTTGTAAATCAAACAAACTACTGAAATTTGTCTCTGTAATTTTGAGAATGTCGTGTATGTTTACCAATGATACTCCATAGATAGATTTATTTTATAATTTTGAGGTAATAATTTTGTTTACAAATTGACAATCTATTATTATGAAGTAAGATTTTACCTCATATGTTTAACTTTTAAAGTTTCAAAAACCACTTTTAGTATGTTTTGTAAATAATAATTAATAGGTCAAATATAGTTACGTAAATAATATTATAACAATAATAAATACATTTGAAAACTATGCATTTGAAATTTGGATTGCACTACAGTCAACTTTCAACATGTTTGGCCTATATGTGTGGTACTCAACCAATGTGATTCTGCATATCAAAAGATATTGTGTTTGTGTGTTTCAAAGGTTGGTGACGATGGTGGTGTTAAAGCCTTGGAGAATTCATTATAGTTTTTTTTTTATTTTTTGTACATGTTAAGTGTTATAATAAAGAACGATCAAAATATTAATAAAGTTCTAATAATCTGTAATAAATAAAAGTTTTTTTTTTGTCGTGGGTCATTCAGGCAAATTTCTGGCTCCGGTTCTTGCCCAAAGTTTCTGACCTTACTCGCAACCCTAACGACTACAACTTTCAATTCAAAACAATTATAAAACAAGTTTGTTCGCAACCCTAATGACTACAACTTTCAATTCAAAACAATTATAAAACAACTTTCTGACATAGTTTGATTAATATAAAGTAAATTTTCCTACCCGCGAAGTTCGCGGGTGATAACCTAGTAACTTATATAAAATTAAATAGTAGTTTCAACTCACAAAAGTTTTTTTGTGAAATTATAGAGGGAAATTCACTAAATTAATTTTGAAAAACAAATAAATATTGATTTTTGTTATCAATGGCAATAAATCCCAAATCTTAAAGACGATTTTGACAAAAAAGGTCAGACGTTTAAATGAAAATGGAAAAAGATATCAAAAGTGAAGGACTATATGATACAAAAAAGTTTTTTTTTTTTGAATGAAAATGACAAATATGCTTAAAGCTCAGAGACGATTTTGGCAATTTACTCTAATTAAAATAATGTAAACTAAACTAAACTATGGTATGGTATAGTATAGTATGGTATAGTATAGTGTAGTGTAGCATACAACAACAACCATACCCAGTATATCCCACAAATAGCAGAACTATTCGTAGGGTCTGGGGGAGATGGGATGTAGGCAAACCTTTCCTCTATCCTACGAATAGAGAGGCTGCTTCCTGAGAGACCCCCTGATCCAAACATTGATTTTAAAATATCTATAGTGTAGTATAGATATTAAAATATTATCATATTTATTTCCAAGTGTTTAGTAATTTGTAGAAATTCACTAAATTCATTTAGAAAAAAGAGTAAATTACAAGTTTTGTCCTTTATGTTTGTCCTAAATTTCAGGCGCTGTCCTTTACCTTTAAAATTGATGAGTTTTGTCCTTAACGTTTCAAAATCATGCACGTTAAGTCCTTTAGGGCAAACTCAGTTAATTTTCAATGTTAAATCTGGTCACATAGACCCCACATAAGGGCAAATTTGTCTTTTTACCTTTCAATAAAAATATTAAATATATATTTATAAATCTTCATCTTCTCCACTCAATCTCCCTCACCTCTCTCTCTCTTAACATCTAAACATCCACATGAGTACCCAAGCGATCAATTAAACAGTTTGTCATATAACACAGCAACAAAATGACAATAAAGTCAACAACAACCAATATGAATGCCTGTAGCAGATAGATAACAAAACAGCTCAACAACAAATTATTAAGAAATAAACATAGTGATTGTGTCACGCGCGAGTTTTAACAGAAAAGGACCTAGATCGGGGGTTATCGAGAGAGGATTCATCTAGTAATAACTGCTTTTCTGGAGATTTCTTCTTTCCGGAGCTCCGATCTGGCGACGGCTTGGCGCGTGAGGATGACGGAGAGGGTGATGGAGGCCTCCGTTGCGCCGGTGGTGTTGTTTTGGGGTTGATTGAGTCGGGAGTGGTGTGGATCTGGTGGTTGTCTTCTGGAATGGAGATTCGTGGTGGCGTTTTGACGGAAACTAAACCGGGCATGATGGAGATGTGTTGATAAAATGCAGATCTGAAATTACCGGTGAGTGCGGAGGTGAAGGGTATGGCGGCGGTGGTGGTGGGGAGTGGCTCAGATTTACTTCTTTGAATTCGATTATCATATGTCATTAATTGTTTTCGTGTTTATGCACCAATGTTGTTGGATCTTGTTTTGTTATTAGGTCAAGACTCACCAAATATCAAAGGTTTTGTCGACTAAAAACGTTTAGAACCGCTTTAGCACTGCAATTAGGCTGTTATTGATGAAGAGATGAGGAACCAAATTACTTGAATTATGTTGGAATTCCTGGTGATAAATGATATTTGTTGATTTTTACAGCTTGTTTTTGGGGGTTTTAAAGTGCCTAGGTTTTTGTTTCAGCTAGCTTAGTAGTGGTTGTGAGGTGATAATAGCAATGGTTCAGCTCAGTCGGAGTGATGATGGAGAAGGTGGGTGGTGTGAGATGGGTGCAGGGGGTTTGGTGGTCAGTGATGGCAGGTGAAGGGTATGGCGGCGGCGGTGGTGGGGAGTGGTGACAGCTGCTGTGGAGGTGGAGGTGGAGGTGATTGTGGTTTTTAGTGAGTGAGGGTAGAAAGAGAGATGAATGTCTGCAATTTGAAGATGGTGAGGTCTTTATTATAAGTTAATTATATAAATTTCTCAAAAAACGAAATTACAAAAATGCCCCCATGTGCCTTGCACATGATCAGATTTAACATTGAAAATTAACTAAGTTTGCCTAAAAGGATATAACATGCAAAATTTTGAAACGTCTCTTCAATTTTAAAGATAAAGGACAACGCCTGAAACTTGGGACAAAGATAAAGGACAAAACTTGTATATTACTCTAGAAAAAAATAAACATTGATTTTTGTTATCAAATCAATTTATGTATATAATTATTATTTTAGTTAAAATAAAGTAAATTAGGATTGTTACTATATAGTATGTAACGTGTATATTATATGATATAATATATGATATTAATATATTATAATATTTATTTGAAATTAGAAAAATTAAGTAGGGATAAATAGGAGATATAGATGAAATTATTTAGTTGAATAAAGATAAGAATTAATGATTAATAGTAAAGCATAATTAAAAAATTTAAGATTGAAGGAGAAAATAACATATGGCATTAATTGTAGTCTTTTATCATAATTTAGATTGAAGTTATAATTTATAACTAGATATTTACATTTACATTTACATTTATTTATTTACAATACATACAAAAGAAAGTGGCCGGCGAGAATAGTTGTGTTATGTGGTTGGCTAAAAGTGGCGGCCACTTTTTTTTTCATATAATATTTATTTATAGGTCTTGTCAAATTACAATTTTATCCCAAGTTTAGAATTACGATTTCGCCTTCGGTTTAAAATATAATTTTGGTTTAGCCCCCGTTTAAAATTACGATTTTGCCCTCAGTATAAAAATACGATTTTGCCCCCAGTTAAAACAAATATGGTTTTGCCCCCAGCTAGTGTCCTGCCAAATTACGATTTGGTTCCCAGATAAAAATTACGATTTCGCCCCTAGGTAAAAAAAATTGTTTTTTCGCTAGCTAAAAATTATGATTTTGCCCTTAGTAAAAAACCACGATTAGAAAAATGGTTTTGCCCTCAGTTCAAAAAATGATTTCCATTTTAAAGTTACGAATTTACTCCAACTAAAAATTGCAATCTTGCCATCGTTTTTTTTTTTTTTTTGGAAAAACTATGGTAGTGTTTTATTTTACTTGGTTGACTCAATTTAGTTTTTATTCATGCAAAACAGCTGCCTAGCACTCGCTAATTGGTCCTGACAAATTATTGTTTTGCTCCCAACTCTAAATTACACGCTTGCCATCATTTTAGTTATTTTTTATCATAACTATGGTAGTGTTTTTGTTTGATTGGTTGACTCGATGTATCTTTTTTGAGATCGTGTTATAAGTAGCATATATAACTAACCGAAATAAAGGCGTATATGTTATTAAACTAAGAAATACTCGGTTTATCGCCGTGCAACGCGGGCGGCGCATAACCCTAGTTATATTACATAATTCACAATTAAGGATGGTATAAAAACATGAGTTTGACAGACCGAAACCTAAAACATCTGGGACGGATATTGATGCATGGCATCGGGTAGGGACTGAAACAAAAATACATTATATGGGTATATGATTATATGATACCCAATTGGATTACCTGATAGTCCGAAACTATATATCTGTTTACCCGCTTTTATTACCTATAACCCTGTTTATTAATGCTTTATTCTAGTAGCTTCATCATGTAAAAAATAGACATTCCTTTTGAAATATATTATACTAGTAATAGTAATACTTGTATGCTACAAAATACAAATTTATTTTTTAAAATTTATATCATCACCAAATTTACATATTTAAGATATTTAGATCTTAAAATAAAAGATTAAAATATAAGATTTTCTCTCAACTTGTATTCCCATGATTTGACTTTAAAAAGCAATTAATAAAATTATCATTTACGATATCTAAAATACATCCTTATTAATGTTTTATGTTAATATGCAACGTCAATTTATTGTTAGATATTTTAGTGGTAACTAGATTGTTGTCCAATGTAACACCCCGTGTTTTCCAAATGTCAAAGTCAAAGTCAAATGCTGACTGTTATTGGAATTAAAGTTATCTTAATTTTATTTTATTTTATTATGTGGAGTAAGTGTTGTATAATCAAACTAATCGATCGATAATCTAACCGCGAATCGACGATCGACTGTGAATAATAGGAAGTAACAATGCAATAAAGTTAATCAATCAGAAATCAAGCTAATCGAATCAATCAATCGAACTCAAGTGTGGAAATTTTGGTACTTTTATACGTGTGCGTGTGCCTTACGTGTTATTTGTGCATGTTATTTTACGTCGTTATGTGTGATGAATCAATCAAATCAAATCGAAACTCGAAGGTTAATCAAACTCAATTGAAACCGAACCCGAATTGTGGTGTGAGGATGCTTATATGTTAGATATAGTAATTAGGACTAAAAGTAATTTGATTAGAAACTCTATCATACTCAAATCATCGTTCATCAAAGTCGAAATACCAAAAATCGTCACGAAACTCTCAAAAAGGAACATCCTGATCGAACAGGACCACCGATCGAACAGGCTAGCCGATCGAACATGCTGTTCGATCGAGCAGCCCATTCGGTCAGGAATCCTGGCCGATCGGTTGGGCCTTTCCTCTTTTGGAAGCCTATAAATAGGGCTGTCATTGTCATTCTTCCCACTTTTGGAAAGCTCTGACCGACCAGCCCCTTGTTCTTCACTATATCTCCGATTTCTCTCCGATCCGGTAAGTTTTAACTCTAATTCTTGTACGATTTTGTTCATTTAATGATTCTACACCTTTCTATCTTTCAAAACTTGGATTTCAACCGTGAAGTCACCAAGATCTGAGTGTTCTTGGGTGATGTCATCATGGTGTTCTTCAAGAACACCAAGTTTTGACATCATTCCACCATGATTTGCTTAGATCTAACCGATTTCCACATAAATAATCTAAAATCTACCAAAGATCTTAACATTCCACGGTGGAAAAGAATTGAAAGACGGATTTTCATCTATCTTTCAACTCTTTTACACTCAAACCGGTGAAGACGGAGCTTGAACTAACTTACAAATCATTCTAAACAAACACACGGTTCAAGATTCGGATTCTACCCCGAGATTTACTGATTTCGGGTTAAACGTTAAACTAAGGTTCTGAACCGCTCACTGACCGGACTTGGGTGATTCCTGCCCGGAACAGTGAACCAAGTAAGGGCTTATGTTTTGTGGTTCAAATCGTTATCAAACTATCTCAAAATCACCCCAAACAATCAGAATAACCAAGTGTTAGAAGATAGGCTAACCAGGTCAGAAGATGCTGGCCGAACGGTTAGGCTGTCCGATCGGACAGCCCACCCGAACGGACTACCCAGCCGATCGACCGGGCCAGCCGATCGGCTAACACATGGACCCACAATTTCACAAAGTGTGGCATTGACAAAGTGATGTTCGATCGAACCTACCACTCGATTTGTAACATTACTGCTCGAATCATGAGATACTATACTTCAACACTTAACCATTTTTCGAAACATTGGAATGTCACCTGATCAAGCCTGCCACCCGATCGAGTGGCACATTGCCAGATTTAAACACTGAAGTTGCAGACCAATCGGTTGGGCTAACCGATCGAACAGTCCGTTCGATCGACCGACTTGAAAGGTAATGCTGCAAAAACTTCAAAAGTACAAACCATCATACACAAACACATCCCTTCCTAGAGGAAGAAACAATCCACTTGAAAGGACCAGCCGATCGAGTCTGCCGGCCGATCGAATGGGAATGTTCAAACGGACTTTCAAACCGGACGAACAACCCGTCCGATCGAACCAGCTGTCCGATCGACCGGCCCAATCGATCCATCATCACTTGTTGCATTTTCGCGTTACTCATCGTTATACTATCGAACTATTCAGGCTAACTTCTCTCAGTGCTCCCTTCAATCCACACCAAATCACTGTGAGTATACTCGACCCCTTTTTGCTTTTAGCACTTTTGGGTGTTACATACGTTACCTATCGAAATCCCAATCAGTTACACTATACAAACTATTTGAACGCTAACCGACTGCATGTATTACGTGACTGAATGAACGCTTGTTTATTATGTTTACACATGGAATGTTGTCTACCTGCCTTAGCAACATAGTACTATAGTTTGGACTCAGCACCCGTTCACACGGGGGTTGTTAAGGACAAATTACTTGCGTGGATTACGGTGGTATTCATGTATTGCGAATTGTCTCGGACAGTCAACCCGCAGTCATTGGTATCGATGGTCCCATGTCGATAATTAACATGCTTCGTTTTCCTCTGTGTACGTGCTGGTTATGCGTAAACTATTCGAACTTTATATGCTATTATCAAACTTGTATGCTCACCTTTACATTTCATGTACTGACTTTATTTTAACGTATGTGACAGGTGCTTAAGTTGCTAGGATGCTTAGGCGCGTGGTGATGACATCGAGGCTAGAGAGTCTAGAAATAATGAACCACTGTCTGTAATAATAATTGAATCTGAGTTGTCGGAACGGAATCATTTGCCTAGTTGCTTTCTATGATAACTTGTTATTTATTTGGGATATGGTATGGGACGTATCATTTAAACTGAATTTATATAATAGTTGTTGTGGAAACTTCTGGACAATCTGTTTCGCTCAGTGCCGCGCCCCGATGATTCCGCCATCGGTTGGGGTGTGACAGATTGGTATCAGAGCCATAACTATAGGGAATTAGGTTAGACACGACCTAGTCCGGGTCGCTGTCTTAGAGACCTAGACTATAGCTAAGAACCAAGAGACCAAGTTTATGTGCTTATTCATTCTATTCTATCACTGCACCTGAACTCCAAACCAAAGTCTGCAATCTGGACAGGAATAGGTGTGAAAGCCGTAAACTCCTGCCTAAGTTGTCGGATTTTGTCGACTATTTATGTGTGTATTTCTATCAACAAACGGGGAGAATTATACCAAATCAGGGCTGAAACCCGTATTTTGATGCAAATTTTCCCCAAAATTTTCTTAAAACAAGGAAGAAATTGCTAAGCTAGGGGTGAAACCCTAACCTTGGCAGTTGTTCCGACCTCATTTCATCTCGCCAAGGCAATTGACGGACTCCAACGATCTGAACTCATGAGTATGACCTAGGGAACGCGTGCATAATGCCCGAGAACTGAGGCAGAAGCACGACTTCTAGAGTCGAAAGTGACGACAAGTCCACTGTGAATAGTTAAATTGTTTTGGTTAGTCAATGTCTAGTAGCCGCAGACAATCTACCTCTCGATTTTTTTAAGTGTTGCCTTGCTGGTTTTATATGCTTTACCTGTTTACGTGTTTATATTTCCGCTGGTTATTCGATTTTGTTATCCATCCGCACGACTTGTATTGCTATCCTATTCCGATTCAATTTCCAGTTAAAGCAATCTAGACGATATTAATATGCTATACTACGCTATACGACTAAGTTAGACGATACGATATGATGCTACTCGATATACTATACGAACGACACTCGACTTGGAAGGATAGGTTTCTGTTTTCTGACTACCTCTGTGCTAAAATGCGTATGTGTTAGGAATTTTGTGCCCTACCTGCTTATGTGCATATGTGCTTCTGTGATTATGTGAATTCTGTGCATTCGGTGCTTTTGTGCCTAGGTGATATGTGTTACGTGATACGTGTTACGGCGTGATTCTAAGCTTTAGTGATCTAGACGTGTGAGGTGAGATTCGATTTCGTTGTGTTGAGCCCTGTGGCGATGTCTATTGCAGACCATGTCGTCATCATCTATGTCTCGCCAACGTCTTACCCGTCAAGAGAAGAGAGATCGACGTCTTGCTGCGATCATCTCCAAGAGTGTAGCAAAGGCAGTAAGCGAGGTGTACGAGAATGCAAGCAAATCATCCGAGGAATCTCGAGCTGACATGCCCAAAGATTCCAACAAGACTGCCTTTAGCTTTAAGCAATTCAAAGCGTGTGGGCCAAAGGAGTTCACCGGTGAGGATAGCCCCACAGCCATGTTTCATTGGTTTGACTCGGTGGAAGTCACCCTCCGACAAAGCGGATGCCCTGATCACCTCCGTACTCTCAACGCTACTGGTGTCTTCCAGTCTCGTGCTTTGGACTGGTGGACCGCAGAGAGGAACAAGCGCGGGAACGACGCAGCATACGAGCTGACGTGGGAGGAACTGAAAGCAATCATGATCGACGAGTTCTGTCCTCCCCACGAACGCATGCGACATCGTATTGGTCGTGTAATCATCGTTGACATTTTGTTGGATCCATGATATGTTGTCCTGTGAGTCAAATTGAACTTTTGACTTTTGAGATGAGTTAGCCAATTATAAATGAAATTGGTTTTTTCATATTTAATATAAAGTATATTTGAAAAGATATTCTCCATCGTTTAAGATGTTATATTATATACCTTTGAAGTTTTAATTTTATAACTATACTAGTATTTACGACCCGCGCTTTACGGCGGGACTGTTAAACCGAACAAATAGTAGACGTAAAAACGTTGAACCATACACGCGCGTTCCAACGTATTAACTTGCAAAAATTAAACTGAAACATAAAACATCGAAAAGAAAAACTAAGTTGACATAGCACCCCGTGCATTGCGATAGAGCCGTTAAACTGCAAAACAAAATAATGTAAAAACTTTGTACCACACTCGCGCGTTGGGGGTGTTAATTTGTAAAATTTAGACCCAAAAGTAAAACGACGAATTTTTAAAAGATGAAAAGTGAACAAAGTTGAAAATGAAAAAGTATTAGATAAAAAAACTTGTGACAAAAATAAAAAAGACAAAAAGGTATAGGTCAAAAAAGTGTAAAATATTGAATTACACCTCTTAGTTACAAACCAAAAATTGGTAAAAAGAGGAATATATCAACTAATGGTTCAATGGACCAATAAACAAAAAGAAAAATGAATTGTGCATTAGTTAGTTGTACACATTGCTTTTATCTACATATACATATATAAATGAGATGGATTTGGGCTATGTGGCCTTTGTATTTGGCCATCTAGGCTGATGTGGCAATTTGGTTTA